>NC_053168.1:70209032-70451532 GCF_016835505.1 Polypterus senegalus | reverse complement strand
ATATATATATATATATATATATATATACAGTACACAGTCATATGAAAGTTTTTGCGGTGGGCTGGCGTCCTGCCTGGGGTTTGTTTCCTGCCTTGCGCCCTGTGTTGGCTGGGATTGGCTCCATCAGACCCCCGTGACCCTGTGTTAGGATATAGTGTGTTGGATAATTGATGGATGAAAAAGTTTGGGAACCCCTCTCAGCCTGCATAATAATTTACTCTACTTTCAACAAAGAAGATAACAGTGGTATGTCTTTCATTTCTTAGGAATATCTGAGTACTGAACTGAAACTGATTTTTAGTGAAGCAGTATTTAGTAGTATGAAAGTAAATCAAATGTGAAAAAGTGGCTGTGCAAAAATTTGGGTACCCTTGTAATTTTGCTGATTTGAATGCATGTAACTGCTCAATACTGATTACTTGCAATACCAAATTGTTTAGATTAGTTCATTAAGCTTTGAACTTAACATAACATAGAAGAAAAGTATTTAAGGTGGTCAATTGCAAGTTGCGCTTCCCTTTGACTCTCCTCTGAAGAGTGACAGCATGGGATCTGCAAGAACATCTTGCTGCAGATGGTGTATCTGTACATCATTTTACAATTCAGCGCAATTTGCACAAAGAACGTCTGTATGGCAGGGTGATGAGAAAGAAGGCCTTTCTGCACTCACGCCACAAGCAGAGTCGCTTGTTCTATGCAAATGCTCATTTAGACAAGCCAGATTCATTGTGGAACAAAGTGCTTTGGACCGATGAGACAAAAATTTAGTTATTTGGTGATAACAAAAAGCACTTTGCATGGCGGAAGAAGAACACCGCATTCCAAGAAAAACACCTGCTACCTAGTGTCAAATTTGGTGGAGGTTCCATCATGCTGTGGGGCTGTGTGGCTAGTTCAGGGACTGGGGCGCTTGTTAAAGTTGAAGGTCAGATAAATTCAACCCAATATCAACAAATTCTTCAGGATAATGTTCAAGCATCAGTCACAAAGTTAAAGCTATGCAGGGGTTGGATATTCCAACAAGACAATGACCCAAAACAAAGTTCAAAATCTACAAAGGCATTCATGCAGAGGGAGACGTACAATGTTCTGGAATTGAATATCATTGAAAATCTATGGGATGACTTGAAGCAGGCTGTCTATGCTCGGCAGCCAATCAAATTTAACTGAAGAGATTTGGAGAGATTTTGTATAGAAGAAAGGTCAAAAATACCTGCATCCAGAATTCAGACACTCATCAAAGGCTATAGGAGGCGTCTAGAGGCTGTTATATTTGCAAAAGGAGACTCAACTAAGTACTGTATATATGTAATATCTCTGTTGGGGTGCCCAAATTTATGCACCTGTCTAATTTTGTTATGATGCATATTTTCTGTTAATCCAATAAACTAATAAAACTAATAAAATAATGTCACTACTGAAATACTACTGTTTCCATAAGGCATTTCATATATTAAAAGGAAGTCACTACTTTAAAAGGTCAGCCAATGATAAACAAAAACCAAAGAATTAAGAGGGGGTTCCCAAACTTTTTCATATGATTTTATACATATATATATATATATATATATATATATATATATATATACATATATGTATATGTATATATATTGTGACAGACGGTCAGGAACAATGCCCCGCAGGGATGCCTGGAGGAAGGAGGAACCGGGAGAGAAGCATTTCTTTTCTCTGGGTACCCGGCCGGTCCATGATCCCTGGGGGACAGCACTTCCGGGACACCAGGAAGTGCTGACAGACCAGGGATGGTTTATGGCCGGAGTGCTTCCAGGTGCAAGGGCAGCACGTCCGCCACACTGGAGAGTGCTGCCAGAGGTCAGTCATCAGGCACCTGGAGCACATCCGGGACAGGATGAAAGGGGTCCGAAGGACAAAGGACTGAGAGTGAAAACTGTAAATAGTTGTAAATAGTGCAATAAACATGTGTGTATTTGGACATTGCGGTGTCGTGTTTGTCCGTGGCTGGGCCAGCTTTTACAATATATATTTATATATATATATATATATATATATATATATATATATATATATATATATATATATATATATATATATTGTCACAAACTCGAGACAGAGTCATATAAAGGTTTGGGCAGCCACCCGTATAATCTGGTTTCCTGGCTGGAAAAGTAATTTTTAATGAATACAGCACTGATGTGCACAAAACCGAGTCCAAAACAGAACTGAGGGAATAGGGAAAAGGTGGAGGCTTTTAAAGGGGAAGACAGGAAGTGAAGTCAAAGGGGTCGGGCTCATGTAGGTCTTCTGTCATTGGTGCGAGCCCGGACGTGACATCACAGGGGCTGGAGCTGGCAAGGTCTCCTTCCATTGGCTTGGTCCCGGAAGTGACGTCAAGAGGACCAGGTGGAATTTCCTGTGAATGGTCTGCAGGCAAGGGAGAAAAAGAGTCACTGCACTCTGCCACATCCCGGTATGTCTCGGAACTGTACTTACTCAAGCCCTT
Organism: Polypterus senegalus; assembly: GCF_016835505.1. NCBI lineage: Eukaryota > Metazoa > Chordata > Cladistia > Polypteriformes > Polypteridae > Polypterus > Polypterus senegalus. The sequence goes on along the minus strand of NC_053168.1, from coordinate 70,449,050 downwards.
TAGCTGCCTCCTATGCGCACGTGTGTGACTATATATATATATATTGTAACAATAGCGACTTCTTGCACCCAACCCGGCACAGACTCATACAGAGGCATGTATAAAAATAACACAAAAGTTTATTTTTCTTCACCTGTGGGGCACGTCTTCCGCATGAACCCCACAGGCACAACACAGTCCCAAATAAAGCACAAAAGTAATACAAACACGGCCTTCTGGCACCACCACTCCTCCTCCCTTGAAGCTTCATCCTCTCCCTGACTCTGGCCAGTGAGTGGTGGTGGCTGGCCCCTTTTATAACCCACTCGGAAGTGTTCCAGGTACTTGACCACCTGGTTCCAATTGCACTTCCAGGTGGGGCTGAAGATTTGTCCAGCTGGGCTCTGGGACCCATGTAGCTGCCCCTGGCGGCTACCCCAGATCCCAGCAGGGCTGTGGAGAACTCCATCTCCCATGAATCCCTGCGGGAAACTGAGGCACCATCGTCAGCCAGGGAGGCTGCCACCAAGCGTCCTGGGGGAGGTATTAAGTGGTCCATGGTTGCTCCCCCGGAACATACCTAGAAGGGGCGTCCCAGCCGTCCGCCACTATACATATATTTATATATATATAGTGACACGTGAGGCACAGTCTTGCACCCGAGAGAAGACACTAAGTCCAAGGGCTTCAAGAAAACCAACCTTATTCCAATCAAAACTGGAACAGACACAGCAAACGAGCAGTGACGGATCCAGGTCAGTGGCTGGGTTAGACTGTCCCCCTCATCAAACAAAGAGGTGAGACTACAAACTTTCAGTTGCCTCGGTGACCCAGCGAACCTACAGTTGCCTCGGTCACAAACAAGCAATCCTCGACAGACATGTCAACTGCATTTTGGCATGCAGCACAGTTGACGAGGGTCTCAGAAATCTCACTATATTTATATATATATATAGAGAGAGAGAGAGAGAGAGAGACCGAGACAGAGACAGATACAGATACAGAGAGAGGGAGGCAGAGATTCAATGCAAACATATTCACAAATATCAAGGATTAAATAAAGTGAAGTGAGTCACTTAATCAAAGGTAACTCTTGTTTGGCCTCATTACTTAACACAAGAGAGGGGCCATTTCTTGAAGGAAACATGACAATTGTCCAGAGTGTGAGCAGCCTAAAAACACCATTTTTAAATGAGGTCCCATTGCAAATCCAACTACCATATATACTCGCAGATAAGTTTTCCTGCGAATAAGTCGGGACTTGATATTACCGTATAATTTCTGGTAGTTTATAATGTGGGTCATATAAGTTGAATACGTAAAACTCAAGCTATTGGTACAAAGAATTATGATATGCTAACGCACAGCTGAGAGAGTAACTACGGAGCAAACTGCCTTTATTTCTATGTGGGTGCGGCAATGCGTTGTATCAGTGCTTGCTCCTAACCTCTCTCTCTCTCTATTGTGACTACGTGACCACATGGTAATACCCAAACTACTCCAAAGCAACGTTTGCACTGATTTTTGTTTTTTGTATCTCACATCCTCATACACCTTTATCATAAGAGCATCCCTTATCTCCGATGGAGATCAGATATATGAAGAAATATGAAACTGGTTTTCAATTAAAAGTCGTTGAAGTAGCGAAAGAAATTGGTAACTGCACTGCTGCAACAAAATTCAATGCATCTGAGAAACTGATGCAAGATTGGAGGAGGCAAGAAGATGTAAAAAAAATAAGTGTTGCATTTTTGAACAGGTGTATAAGTCATGGTCTGATTTTATGATTTGATTTTTCGGGTTTTAAGGCCTGACTTATACATGAGCATATACATTAAGCACTGAACAGCTGCTACAACAAGGTCAAGACAATTCATACAATATGGAAAGCAAACAATAGTTGCTTCCCAGAATGTCACATACAGTACAAGTACTTCTATTCTTCTATTCTATACTGATATTAGGTCACAGTTGTCTGAAGTAAGGTGCTGACATCACATCTGGGAGATAACAGCCATGTGTGGCCATATGATGTGATTTTGGAAATCTAAAATATTGCACTTGTTATGAGAGGCTGTAGCATTAATTAAAGAATCTGCTGTGTTTGGATGCAGTACTTTCTTTGTATTGGAAGATTTTCTTTTTTTCGCATTTCATGTTTCTCTAAAGAGATTGAATCTGTGTCATATTAAGTGGGAAAATCACTATTGAGCATTAGTGATAAAATAATTTTCAGAAATGATTCCTGTTTACAGTATCCTCACAAATGAATGCAAAGAATACAACATCACCAGACAAATCAATGTACAATGCCAGAGAAATGAACAATGAAAATCTTTTTGTAGATTTGCAGTCTTGTTGTTGTGCTGATCGTTTAATTTTATTTTGATACACCTGTGTGTTTCCAATGCTATGCCAATTTGAGGATTATTGTTATTGTCATAGTTGTTATTGTTGGATTATTACTTATGCCATAAGGTATAATTTGTATGCTAACCCCACTAGTAGTACTGTTTGGATACTAAAATTTTGGCTTCAGTATTGACACCATCTTTCAAACCTCAGTACTAGTACCAAAACAGTTCCAAAGCAAATAAGGCATGACTCTCCCAAACGCACAGCTTTGTAACCATGAGTGTTATAACATATATTTTTTCACGTATGAAATCAATGTTTATTTAGAATCCACAGTAGTTGAAGGTAATAAGGAGAGCTACATGGTAGTTTGTTGAAAAATCCACAAAGCAATAAGTCCTGAAATTAAGGAAAAAGAAAACAAGAAAATTCTCTGCATAACTTTTTGAATTACAGTAATCCCTCGCTATATCGCGCTTCGACTTTCGCAGCTTCACTCTATCGCGGATTTTAAATGTAAGCATATCTAAATACATATCACGGATTTTTCGCTGGTTCGCGGATTTCTGCGGACAATGGGTCTTTTAATTTATATTACATGCTTCCTCAGTTTGTTTGCCCAGTTGATTTCATACAAGGGACGCTATTGGCGGATGGCTGAGAAGCTACCCAATCAGAGCACGTATTACATATTAAATAAAACTCCTCAATGATATACGTTCGCACATTTCAAAGCTCTAACAGCCCGTATTGATTTTTGATTGTTTGCTTTTCTCTGCGCCTGACGGAGGGGGTGTAAGCAGAGGGGCTGTTTGCACAGAGGCTGTTTGCTTAGAAGATACGGATGCTCCTCTAAAAAATGCTGAAAAGACTACCTTCACATCGATCCCTTCACTGCGAAGGGTTTATCGCGGTGCTTCGTTTACTTAAAAGCACAACAGCCCTATTGATTTTTGTTTACTTTTCTCTCTCTCTGATATTCTCTGCTCCTGACGGCACTCCTTTGAAGAGAAGATATGTTTGCATTCTTTTAATTGTGAGAAAGAACTGTCATCTCTGTCTTGTCATGGAGCACAGTTTAAACTTTTGATTAAAGGGTGTTATTTCATGTCTAGAGGGCTCTAATAATGTTTAAATCGTATTTAGAAAGTCATAAACAGGTTTTCTATGCTCTAACTGCGAAAATATTTATAAATAAAGATTTATAAATAAAGAATCCTACTTCGTGGAAATTCATTTATCTGTCTGGAGCGGATTAACCGCGATAAATAAGGGTTTACTGTATAACTTGTGCAGAGAATATTTAAAAACAGTGTGGGAGAGTTTCTAAGGGCTTAAAATATATAAAAATAACCATACAAACATATGGTGTCTACTTCACGGATATTCACCTATCGCGGGTTAAGGGTCTGGAACGCAACCCCCGCGATCGAGGAGGGATTACTGTAGTTATTGCTAGTGAGGCTTGGTTTCGACTGAAGCTGCAGTCTTGGGGAGGGACTTACTACGACAGGATGCCAAACCAGAACAATCAATTAACTGAGGTTTAACACTAGAATTACCAAAGTCTATGAAAAATTTCGTAAATCCGGCTCACCTTAAATCCCTTTGCACCACTCCGTCAGTGTCTTTTGTCTTGCAAATGTGTCAACACATTGTTAAAACAGAAACATTTTTCATATTTTAGCAATAAATGACAAAATTTAGACATGAACCTGTATAATGTGTGAAGGCTGAAGTCCAAATATCAAATAAACACTTTCACAAAAGGTGCAAGCATAATACGCCAGTTTCCGTGGTGCAGTGGGAAGAACTGCTGACTTGTAATCAAGAGGCTGCAGGTTCGATCCTGGGTGTCTTGCAAATTTACCATTTTGAGTAGTGAGCTGCTCTTATTGTTAATATTATACAATAAAAACCTACATTAGATTTTTGTATTTGCATCTGTAACAGCCGGTGTAAATTTATAGCACTTGTAAAAGTTAGCGTTTTTTTTTTCACTTTTATTCTCTCAGTCATGATCTATCCAAAAAAAAATCTATCCAAAGAAGGTTAAATTTTGTAGATAGTTCATTAGCTTATGACAGTGCAGTACCATTTTCTATATAAAAATAGTGCTGTGCTGTAAATGCTATCTGTTTGGAAATAATATTTAAGCACTTACATACTTTCTCCTAGTAGTAATAGCTTTTCTAGTGGTTTTTCTAAACTCTACTGTAAATTTCTGCCAGGGTTATGGGTAACATTTTCTGGTTCAGTCAATTTGTTCAGATCATAGGCCCCAGTCTCTCACACAACCCTAGTCTGGATTAAACGGGTCACAAAATGACATGACATGTTGTTGCTGCTTACCTGAAAGAAATCCTGCAGAACATTATTTTTTATAGTATATGTTAATTATATAGTTGCCTGTTCAGTCCCCACTCCTGACTCAGTATCATTCTTGTCATTTTGCTTAATCCATTAGTGTTCAGGTTGGAGAAATGTGGATATAATTATTCAACTTTAGACAAATTTGGCTTCCAAATTAATAACTAATGAAATACATTAGTCTTAATTTATTCTTTTCACCCTTAGGAGGTGAAATCCATTCCATTTTAATCATTTACCACTTGCATTAAATAGCTTGGCTTGATGATTGCCACTTTTTAGTATCTCATAAATACTACATGCCTTTGTTTAGATTTACTTTTGGAGGTGTTTTTATTATTTTTTATTTGATATTAAGCTCTTTTTGTAATGATATAGATGTTTACTTACTTAGTGTGATGGTTAAGAACACACTCGCCACAAAATTGCTACAAATAGACAATAATGAAACTAAACAAGTACAAAATCCGTGTTCCTCTACTACTGACAATTATGCTGTGTCTGCTAATAACAGTTGGCTTATGGTTTAATGATATTTTTTCTTTCTTACAAACTCTTGCTTCAATTTTCATTCTGTTACTTTAAACGCTCATTAAAATTAAACAACTGCTTAGACCACTTTAGAATCATAACAAAATGTTTGTAGATGATATAGTTTTATAAAGGGTAAAAGTAGATAGATATTAAGAACATATTCAAAGACATAATTATCACCATGATTACTATTATTACAGAAGGAGGGAAATATTTTTTTTTTATCACATTAAACTATGATGGGATAATAAGATGTGCACTGTATGTCAGTATAATAGCTACATTGTTATCTGAGTGCTTTTATATTCTCAGTTTCATCTTTAACGTAAATTATATCATCAAAAGGTCACAGGATAAATAGCAATGAGAGCAAGCAGGAATGCAGAACAATAAATTCCATGCTAGTAATCGAGATATATGCCATCAAAGGAAGAATATTGGGCTGTGTAAAAACTGCTGTAGGGATTTTCTTAGCAATTTTTGTCTTCATGAGCTTTTATTCTCAGTGCTTGATGTGGAATAAAGAAACACTGATCACTTCCATCTCCCAATCTAATACAAATGAACAAAGAAAACATTCATGTTTGGAAAATATTTTATGGAAACAGACATGCCTATGAGCTTGAGGTTAGATTTTAAAACAGCAAAAGTAAAACTGAAACATAAGATGCTGTAAAAGATGGCTCAAGTGTCATCACAGAAGCAATAGAATTATTGCAAAAAAAGAGTCATATTACAAGTGAATGAATAATATTTTGGATAGTTAGAAGGTCCTTACTGAATCTCATGGTCTTGGGTTCTCCCTCACCTCTAATTGGAGTTCAAAGTCTTCTCCTTCTTGATTGTCAACTAGAATATCAGTTCCAAAACTGATTGATTCATTTCAGTTAAGATATCAGACACAGTATGGTTCCTGAGACACTAAAAGTTGACCTTCACTTACCAGCTCATTGGTTCTTCCTTCACTGACTATTGAACAAGCTAAATTCTTGTCTTTCTTACATGCTGTGATGTTACATACAGTATGCATAGCTGGCCTTGGCTTCTTGTGTCTGATTTCCATTATAATAAAATTAGGCAAGCTGGCAGCGAGCAGTGCTTGTTCATTGAGTTTTTCCCACCACCTAAATGCATTAAAATTGAACATCCACCTGGACAGTCCATCTTTTACAGAGTTCCCTTCTCATCTTTCCTCTTTTATCCTGACACAGCTCTACACCTTACCAGCTCAAAAAGCTAGCTTATCTTCCTCCTTCTTACTATGTCTCCTCTCTTGATACCAATGCTGCCACTGACACCCTGTGCACAACCCTATCCTGTTGCTTTGAAGCTGTCTGTCCTCTCTCCTCTACACCTGTATGAGATGACCCTCCTTCCTATGGCTTTCCGTACAGTCTACGGGCAGAGCTTATGGCATCTGAAAGGAAATGGAGAAAGTCAAAGGTCAAGGCTGTCCTGGATAAATATTGATCTTTTCTATCTTTCTTCTCTTCTGCTACTACCAATGCTAAGGTGTGTTTCTTTTCTTCTCTTCTGCTGCTACAAATGCTAAGGTAAGATTCTTTCAAAGCAGGTTTAGCAACATTATTGATACTTGTAACTGGTTCTCTGCTTTCACAACTCTCCTCAATAGTACACAGCCTCTATCCTTAATCTCCTTGCCTGTTGATGACTTTGCAACCTTTTTTCATAAAAAGGTGGCTGTCATCGGTAGTCACTCCCTCTGATGAGTCTGCTCCCTCCAGAACACACCGCAACATTCTTCTCTTTCTTCTCTCCAACACTGATGCTTCCAACATCCTCTCTGTTCGCTCCACTACCTTTCCACTTGATCCCATCCTCCCAGATCTCCTCCAGGCTATCTCTCCTTCACTAATTTCTTCAATTACACATCTCAGCAACACTTTACTTAGGACAGGCACTTTTCTACATTGTTCAAATAGATCCTAATAAGTCCTGGTCTCAAGAAGACCATCCTTAACTATCTCAAGCAGGTAATTATAAACCAGTCCCTCTCCTCTCATTTCTTTACAAAACACTGTATCATTGGTTGGTTTGGATTGGTTCCTGCCTTGTGCCCTGTGTTGGCTGGGATTGGCTCCAGCAAACCCCCGTGACCCTGTATTCGGATTCAGCGGGTTAGAAAATGGATGGATGGATGTATCATTCTCACTCTAACAAAGCCTTCTTTCTTCACTGAACAGACTGCTTGATCCTAACCAGTCAAGTTTCAAGAAGGGCCATTCCACTTAGATGGCTCTACTTACCTTTGTCAATACTTAATCAATTAATCATTACAGCAGGCTACAATAATAACATGTTTTCTATTATCATCCTGCTAGATTTCTCCTTGGCTTTCAACAAGGTTAATCACTGCTTTCAACAAGGTTAATCACCTCCTTGCCACCATCTCTGACCTTTGTATCACTGGGACTGACCTCAAGTGGTTTGAGATCTACCTCTTAGGCAGATTCTGCCATGTATTCTGGTGTGGAGAAAAATTAAGTGTGGCCCAGACAAGCAAAGGGGTGCTCCATGGATCAGTGCTATGCCTTCTTCTCTTCTGCCTTTGACACGGTCAACCATGATATCCTTCTTGCCACCATCTCTGACCTTGGCATCACTGAGACTGCTCTCAGATGGTCCAAGTCCTACATCTTGCAGACCCTACAGTGTGTCCTGGTGAAGGGAGTTGTCAAAGGCACACCAGTCATGTACTGGTGTACCCCAAAGGTTTTCTTATCAGTGATATGCCAGTATTACATAGCTGTACCTATCATTCCTTCCAGAGGACCATACGGTATCAGCTAAAACATCTGCATGTCTCACTGATATTGCAACCTGGATGAAGGAACACAATCTGATGTATGTTCATTCAGCACCCCATCTCCATTTAGCTTGGCTCATTATCACAAATACCTACCAAGTCTTAGTGCAACCTTGTGGTGGTGATTGATGACCTTCTGTCCTTCAGGGACCATGTTGCTATGGTCAATATGTTTAGGAAACATTTAAAAAAATTCCGGTTTGGTGAATTCCTATCTAACTTATATTAGCTGTTAGGATTTGTAACATAGGAATTGTAACTTGCTAGTATTTTGTTCCAGGCTATTCACTAGTGGTGATCAATTTGGTAATCTTGTCCTGTAACACTTGTTCCCAAGCAGTTCCCCATACTGATATTTACTAAATAATACTGACTGCTTTTGTAAGTCACTTTGGATAAAAATGCCTGCTAAGCAAATAGATGTAAATGACAATGTACATTAAATGAGAATGACTTACAAGAATCTCAAGAAGGTTTTTGTTCCTTGTTGCTGTGTCTTGTAGTTAAGCCTTTCAGTTATTACGTATTCACCTCATCCTGTTAAACCAAAATGTAATCATTTGTGAACACATACTCTCTAAAGATTCCTAAAATTATTGTTTATGTAGTGGTGCTCATAATCTATAGTAATGTATCTGAAGAATTCTGGGGGATGATTTCAGTACTAAGATCTGAAATTGATGTGTTTATTATTTCTTATGGGTAGAACAGTAATGTGTTCAATGGTGTTTGGATGAAATTTGTATCACAGTCATTTTTTATCCATACTGAGAAATGCACTAACATGTATCAAACTGAGCATTACATCAGTTTTTGTATAAATCTTCCTTCAATTTTTTTATTACTTTAGAATAGCCTGCCAAGTCATATTTTGCTTTTTGAGTCTGATAACACTATATATACTTTATCCAGTTTTATAGATTTGTTTTTCTTGTTTTCAGTTACAGTATAGCTGGTTACTTTTTTCAGAGCAAAATTCTCTGTTGTTAAAAGGTTAACGGTCTCTCTGACATGTCCTTCTATGTTTAGAAAACCATAAATCTGTCCTTGTCCAAACTGACTTGCTATTTTGGTATAATATATTCTTTTTACAGTTGCTGCCGATGTAGTGCATGTTGCTTTCTTGAATTGCTTGTTAATTAACTGTAGCAACTGTGCTAACTTTCTATTACTAATTTCTTCAAATTTCTTGGGTGCATAAATGCCTCTGAGAGATAAACTGCCGTTGCCTAGCCTCCCAATATATGTAGTATTTAAGGACAAGCATGGCTGAATTTTCACTCCTACAATCTCCTCTCTAACTAACCCTGTGTGCAGTCTGGCAAGTTAGTTCACCAAAACATGGCTAACGTAGGGGCTTAGCCATCTTGTGCAAGTTTGGTGACATGACAGACAAATGTCTAAGGGGTCTACTTGCTGAACACATTTTCAGTGCAAAACATGTCTTCAGCAGAACTTCCGGCAAAACTAGCCTTCCCTTGAACCTAACCCTCTCTCTAGTTATTGGAGATGGAGCTGATATATCCAAATATATCAAACTGGGTACTGCGCTCGATAGTGACCAGCAGAAGGATCATCTTACTTGGTGCATTGTTTTACTCTGTTAAATCTTTTGTCTATCTAATCCTTATTTATTTTTAATGCTTAACAGTGTTGTAGCTAAGTAAACAAATTCAGAATGTTGATTCTTATCTTTATCATTTGGATTTACTTTAATCTAACCTGGGGTCTTCACACTACCCCTACTAATTAGCCTACCATGCAAGATTGCGGCTGTTGTCGTGAAAAATTCGTCACCAGAAGGCTTTTTACCTAAAAATTAAAGCTATTAGGACTCGGGATAGACAGACAGAGTTTTAAAGCTTTATTGCAATAAAACAACACAAATAACAACATGGACTCAACCCAATACGGCCAAACTGAGCTGAGCCCTGAACGGTTCAGCAATCGAAGCTTATATAACAATTTCTTACCACTTTTGACCTTGTTCAGTTAGCTCATTTGCTGTTCTCCTCTGACTCCCTTCTACTGCTGTCCGGCCAATTTCTCGTCTCCCTGCAGCTGGGCCCCTGGTATTTCACTGTCTACTGTTTATTTCTAGTTTCCGTTTTGCCCATTTCTTTCACTGGCCAAGGCTGGTACAGACATTCATCTTCCTTATATGGGCTTTCCTCTCATCACTTTCTCTTTCTCGGACTTGAGCCGTGTTGTCTGATGCCCAAAGCTAAGCTTTAATTACAAAGAAATATGGTATATGCTTTTATTTAATCATAGTGTGGCAGTCCTGACTTGTCTTAACTTCTATGCTAAAATTAATTTCTAATATATTCTTCTATATTTATTGCTAATGCCTGAATATACTAATGTTTTGTTCATGCATTACATCAGTGTGACCATGCTTACAGCAAAAGCCTTTTTGTTGCCCTTCTGCTGATTCATCAACCCAGCTGGTTTCTTTACATGCCTACCATAGCCATTTTCTATCTGTGGTATTATTTCCTTAGCTTCCCAGCCTTGGACACAGGTGTTCTCAATCTCTTATTCTGTTCTAAGCTGGTTTCTGTACGTCATTTTTTGTTCTTTTTCAGTTCTTACAATCCTGCTTTAAGCTTGAAAAATAATGCAATATGACTGATTTTTTAGTTAACTATTTGCTTGACCTATCTTATTTGTTAATTTTGCTATTGCTATATGCTATGTGGACGTGGCCCGGACACAGACAGGCGGACATGATGTAAATCACCACCACACGTTTATTTACACAAATATTTACAAGTCAAAGTGCACATACAAACCCCAAAGTCCTGGCCAACACACAATGCCTTCTCCTTCGGGCCGCCTCCTCTCTCTCTTCTCCTGCCTCGTCCTGCTTCCACCCGACTCCCTCGACTGACGGGAGACGGCCCCTTTTATATTATCCCGGATGAGCTCCAGGTGTGTCCCGGCATTCCTCCCTGGACACGCCCCAGTGTGGTGGAAATGCCGGCTGTTCTCCCGGAAGCTCTCCGGGTGTCCCTCTTCTTCTTCCCCAAAAATTTTTCCTTCTACACGGCTTATTAGCTTTTCATCAGCTTGTAACATAATCCAGCTGCACATTTTAGTTGAGAAACTGACTGATCAATTCTGTTTGGACCCTAACTTGGTGGGGTGGATTCTGGACTTTTTCAACAAACAGAATACAAAGAGTGAGTACATCTCTGGGAACTTCACAAATGACTGCAGAAGTTTACACATGGATAAACATATCCTGAAATTTGCAGACGACTCAGTCATTGTGAGTCTTTCTACAAGATAAGGAAGACAGCCATGGACCTATTGTCAATGAGTTTGTACAATGGTGTGATCTCTCTGATTTATGTCTTAATATTTCTAAGACAAATGATATGGTTGTATATTTCAGGTCTTCTCTACCATCCACTGCCTCAGCTTTAATTAAAGGGTAGACAGTGGAGATGATAGAGCACTACAAATATCTGGAAACAATAATTGATAACAAAATAAACTTTGATCTCAGCACAGTGCAAATCTGTAAAAAAGGGTAGTCAGGACTTTTCTTTCTTAGGAACCTCAACTGTTTTAAAGTGGACAAAACCTTTAGCAATAAGATTATAAATCATCTTAACAACATTATAAAAATGTGCAGAAACATTATTGGATCACAGCAGATCTCTATCACTGAAATGTATTGCAGACAGGTTAGAAAGAAAGTCAACTCAGTTTTGTCAGACACACGCCTTCCTCTTTGCTCTAAATTCCAGTTGTTGCCAACAGGCTGCAGATTTAGGTTTGCGAAGATAAAGAGCAACAGACTTTTATTCCCATAGCTATAAGCATTTTAAATTATGTTACTTGTAGGGATGCTGCTAAATGTTAAATTCTCCATTATTATTTTGTGTACTATTTAAAGTAATTATTGCTTTTATATTTATCTTGAGTGCATTATTCTTTTTGTAGAGATCTTGAATTCATTTGCAGAAATTGTGGCTCTAAAGCACATGCACCAAGAGCACAGAACTACACTGCCCATGATCAGATATTTCAGCACTGTAAAAAAAGGCAATCTGTTTGAAAAACATTTTTTATTCAGTTCTAGCAACCTCAAAGCCTATAATTTATAACATAACAATTTGGCCTAACTTATTTAAAACTAACACTCTGGAACTGGACAATGTGCGTCTACTCCTTGTGATACATAGTTGTGCAGTGCATCTAAGTCTGAAAACAATGAAGAGATTTTCTCTGACTTCAAGCATTTGCTCCTATCATTGTCCTCTATTAGTATGCCAATTCTAAGATCAACATCCTGGTTTTCTGTATGGCTTTAATTTCGTTATGGTCTTAAGAGTTCTTCATAAATTCACATTTCTTGTCTCTATCCTTGCACCAACCTCTTGGGACTTGATCTCTTTAAAAGCCTTTTCTTAACATTGCAGTGCCACACTAGCTTTCTGTGATGGAATATCACTATAACTGCAGTACTTCCTAACAGCTGTTAATTATAGAACCTATTAACACTGCCCTGTGGGCTTTAGATTTGGTTGTTGCAAAAATAAAGTCCAGGATTTTTTTTTCATCTAAATAACCCAAACATTGCTGACAAGTATACTCACCTACATCAGATGAACATCAAATGAAAATACTACCGAGTTCAACGCTCTGGCGTCTTCACAATATTAAACTTTAGTCAGGAATATCAACTGGTTATACTCCATACAAGCTTCAATGCATATTCCACTCACATTGAATGTCTTTTGTTGTACTAGGATGCTGCTGGGCCTCAGTTCTACCCTTGATGTCAGTCTTGACGTGGCTTGCACATATCCACACACAGAAGCACTGATAAGCGATAAAAAATGCAGATGGGAAAAAAACAATTGTTTAACAAAACTACATGCGCAAAAGCCCTCCCCAATCCCCCTCCAGCAATAATTATTAACATTACATACATGAAACCAACCGGAAAAAAGGACACTACTCAGTAAACAATTAACACTAACAATAAAGTCCAACATAGTTCAGTACAGCAGGTGCAGATGATGAAGAGTGGAATGAAAAACCCTGTTAACTTCATTCTGAATGAAATGTAAAGTTTTGTCCTACTAGGTTCCAGTTTTAGCATGGAGATTTGGCATGATTAGGAGCGCTCTACAGACGAAAACACATCCAACCAACATGAAATCCCACAGACAAGCAGGAATAGGACAGGACATACTGCACATCCAGATAGAAAAAGTAATCCACGGTGGTTGTAGTTGTAATCCCATAGTGTGTGTGATATGTAGAAACATTTTTAAAGTGTCTGCTTAATAATAATCCTTCTTCCCGTTAATCCCTACACCCTCTGAATCTGCCTAATGGTATAACACTGCCAGGGCTTTTTGGAGTTGCAGACAATTTTAAGTAGCGCTGCTACAAGATTATGGCTTCCGTTTTCCTGTAAATTCTAGGGTTTATCATTCACCCTTATAATATAGTTGTGCATTGTCCCACAAGCAGCATCTCATAATGAGAATCTCCACTATTTTCAACAATGGCCAGCCTTAATTAATCTCTTTGTAAATGTGTGTTTTCTGAATCTTCAATTGAATCTGTTTTCAATAAACAGCAAATGGTTTAACTTCACTGTAGCGAGTCACATCAGTTGCACGGGTTGCTTCATTTTTGAAAATGGAAGCATACAACGTACATTTCCTGCCACAGTACAGTAGATTCAAGGAGGAGTTGAAAAACTGGTCATATTTGCTTCTGGAACTCGGTCTAGGTGAATAAAAATACTCATATCTAGACATGTGAATGGTGGCTGATATAGCTGTATGACTTTTGCTCTAAGAATAAGCACCAGGCTGTCATTTCACAGTTGGTGGCATCAAGTTATGGCCACAGGCCACTGAGACTACACCTCTGGTTTGAGAATCTCCAGCAATACAATTTTAATCTTCGGGGCCCAACAATGTGGTGGTAGACTTACTATCTTTTCCTTGAGTTATTTCAACCACAGCTCCCTGCCCTGATCTAATTTTGTTCTGCTTTCTGAAGCAACCTACTGATCAAAATATCACTCCAAGAGCTACAGCATGGCCGTAAGCAAGCTTCTGTGCTTACTCAACTCTGTACCTTCATCAGACAGAAGTAACCAAATCAAGTAACTCTGGAGCTGATCATTGTGTCAAGAAAGAATTTACTTATGAAAATGACAGCTGCATGGCACATGAGCTCTGCACTGTGATTCCAAGGGACCAACAAGCACTTATCTTCGCTGTAGCACATAAAGGTCATTCAGTCATATTGTGCGTTAAGCAACAACATCAAGATCTTATGTGTTGGTGAGAAACTAACAGAAATATCAAAGCTACAGTAAAGGACTGCCTTGTCTTTCTTGTTAAAATGGTAAAATGGTTCCTCCACCTGCACCCTTCTTATAGCACGTTCAGTGGTATGTTGAGTCTAAAAAACTGATACAAGCTGGAAATCTGTGGCTAGTTTGATGGTGTTGCAAAACATCAGTATTTTCTTCTTCTAGCATATGACCTGCACTTAAAGGGAGCAGAAGTGGTCCCATTTGGAGGAACCTCAAGTTTCTCTCATCTGTCACCATTCTTAACAACTCTTCACACTCTTGTACACACTTGCAACAATATATCCAACAAGCAGTGTAAGATAAAGCACCACTATGATAAATCATATCAGGTCAGAGTACCAGACATAACTGTCTCAAAATTGGGTCAGGGTCTGGAGGCTCTACCAAGATCATACAGTATGCTGAAATATTGCTAGTTTTCTCCGTAAAAAGACATAATCCAGTTAAGACCAGCCACATTCCACCTTGTTATCGTGCAAGTCTTCTCCACAAGGTGCCTATACCCTTCAGCCCCAAGCACTGACATCTGTGACTCTCCTGCTTTGTAGGGATTCAGCTAAAGCCACAGACCCTGATACTTTAATACCCCCAGTTGATCCTGTTTCTAAACCTGTATTTTTTGAAACCTGTCCATGAACACAAAACACTGCTTTTCATTCTTATTAACAGATGTTTGATTTTGAAAGAAGCAAGGGACAGTCTTTTCTTTTTCTAGTCATTTTTGAAGTGTTTCAATATTCCATTTATACATCTGTAGGGGTTCTCATGCATTCTGCAGGGGACAATCTAGATTAAAGTCTTGGGGCATTAGGGAGAGTTTTGGTGGAGTAGTGGTTAGATGAATAAACAGTACAATGAGATACGCTACTGTCGTCCACCTTCTTACTGTACATGACATTAAGTTGTAAAAGAAATAAAAACACTGCATTTTTGTCAACCATTTTATTGGCAGGGACATAACTCTTACTGTAAATGCCAGTTACTGTGTTTCTTTCAAACATACTGCATAATGTGAATATATTTTATTTTTACAATTAGCCATTTCAAGCAGACTGAAAGAGGAGATTTCAGGTTTATATTTCATACTGATTATCCAGCAGCAATCCTTTCTAGGCTTTTGCCACTTATGGTCTCTGGCCATTTTTAGTAGTACTTTAAAAAGGAAAAGACACCTTTGAAGCAAGATTGTCCTTTCCAGTGTACTTTCTTGGGAGCTAATTAGTGCATGCGAATTTTGTCTGCATGAAATTCTGTCCTTTTCAAAACAAGTACACCTAGCTTAAAGTAAAATATTGCTTGTGTTTCACCACATATTTTTAATATTATTGTTCAATAACGCCTAAAGAACTGAACCTCTAAACTGTATGAGAAAATATATATAAAGTATATTAAGCATACATTGCCAAGGGCTGTTTGTCAAATACAGTTTAAACATATCTTGATAGAAGCAGTGGTGAGACTCCCCAGTGACTCTAGGCACTCATGGATTCATAGTTGAGTATGGAAATAATTTGTTTTAAGTTCTGTAATGTTATAAATAGGATATCTATGTTTGGAAAGGAAAATCCATTTACTTTTGGGATTTGTAAAATTTTAATTTAATAAGAAGAAACACCCAAGCAGATGTTAGTCAAAAGCAATTTGACATGAATTTTATTGCTCTAATAATAAAAAGAAATATTTTTTTTATCATCTAAAAGAGTCAAGATCTCAATTCTACAGAATTATTCTCATGATGGTAAAAGGGTATGTGAATGTTTTAAGGTAGCAATAAACAATTTAAGAAGCACGTTGGTACACAGATAGCATTAGAGCTCTAAAATCCCATTTTCCTTTCTTTTTAAGGTGCTTTCTGTGCCAAGTCTGTGTCTTCTTCATGTGTATGTTTCCTCAAGAGAATCCTATTTCTTCTTAGAGGCTAGAGACATTCTGTTATGTGTATTGATAACTCATGGTGTGTAAGTGTTGGAGTTTACTTAAGTGTGTCTCATTATGGATTAGTTTCCCATTAGGGTGGCTTTACCCCATGCACTTGCTGCTGCAGGAAAAGGCTTTGGCTATGACAGACCTAACCAGGAGAAAGTGAATATAGAAACTAAGTAGATCAATGGAAGATATATTTAAGGAAAAAACACTCATATAAAATACTGAATTAAAACATAGTAATCCAAAAACTATATGTGTTATTTTCTCTTTCTTCTAAAAGCATACTCACTGAAGCAAATCCCTAGTGCCTTATTTAGATAAGCATTATTTGCAAGAAATCACTTAAAATAAGGCATTTGTTTAAAAGGTTACCTTCCATTAGTTGCCATTTTAAGAAATGTAGATAACATTTTAAAGGAAACATAAACCAATACATGCTCTCCTTTAGAATGTGCCGAGTAGCGTTTGAGTCAGGGCTTTAACACTAGAATTACCAGAGCCTAAGAAAAAACTTGTAAATCCGGCCCACCTTAAATCCCATCGCACCTCTCAGTCAGCGTCTTTTGTCCTGTAAACGTGCCGATAAAGACAAGCAGCAAGCAGCCTGCTATTCCATCCCCCCACCGCCGCAGAACATGCACAAAGTTCTCCCAACTCATGCCTTGATTGTCTAGGAGTGAAGTGCTGGAGTTTTAGAGAAGAGAAGATCATTAACTACACAGAGAAGAGCTGTCTCAGTGATGTTTACGAAAACCAGACTAAAAAGGCTCACAGAGTGTATAGAGTTGTGCAACAACCACACGTTCCATCACCTTAGCCAAAAAAGGAAGATTAGAGGTAGGCCTCTCTGGAGAGAGAAGGATTCAAGTCTGGATTTTTAAGGATTGGGGTAACTGTAGCAGTTTTCAGGGCAGTAGGGACAAAATCTGAAATGAGACATCCACTGGTTTACAGCTCACTACAGTCGTTCCAAATGCTCCACCTCCACTACTAGTAAGTCAGAGGTCTCCTGTCTGTCTCCCTGAACCAGCTTCTCTCTGACAGGTAAATCAGAAGGCTGCTTCAGCTCTCTCATGCACTTTGCTCATTCCACATCACACCTCCTCTTTACAGGTAAGTTGGAGATCTCTTCATCTCTCAGAACTGAACAACCTTCTCACGTCAGGTATATCAGAAGACTCCCTCGTATAGGCTGATGATCTCCCACGGTGACTCCAAAGCTCCATTTTGACTATTCAGAGGGGCACTGATGCAGAGGTGGAAAAGCTCCTTCAAAAGATGATGAAGGGTACACAGCCTAGCGTCTGTTGAACCGTTTTAAACATCCACGGTATTTCTGCAACCACTTCCAGCAGACTTCCCGTCCACCTCTGCAAATGGAAGTGCACGCTGCCATACTTACAATGCTGCATATCCTCACCAGACAATCACTCCCATTTAGGGAGAGCTGGTTAAGTGTGCACTGCATGCTAACAGTCATCTCATCCAGGCAGCTTCCTGAAACTTGTACAGGTATCCTTTTCCTGCACAGTCTTTGGGCCAACAGCCCACTCACAGCTTTCCCTGGCAACATTTATTTATACTTGACAACTGCTTCCGTCACATATTGAATGTACCAAACCCTATTTTGCCAGTCTTCACATTGCTTTATGGTGGTGTTTCTTTTGTATTCCAGGACATGCAGAGGAAAGAATAGTACAGAGAGGTCAGTTCAGTGCTGTATATGCAATCATTTAATTCAAATGTTAACAGTTCACACACATGCAAGGACCATCCTTCCTACATTTTCGACTTGTGTACCTGTTGCAATGCACACACTTCTCTCTATGCTTTGGTTCCTATTACATTGAAAAGGCACCCTACACTGACTCAGTTTACTTTCCTGGGGAAAGTGGCTGTCTTGGAACAGAAGCTTGTCGATGTTGTATCCTTCTTTTCTTTTTCCATCGCCTTTTCTAGTAAGATGTGATGACGAAGTTCCTCTGCAAGGTGAGCCATGAACATTCTTCTTTTCTCAGTGGCCCCTGTGCATGCCTTGCACAGTACATATGCGTTCATTGCCGCCAGGTCAAGCGTGTTATAGCACACAGCAACTGGCCACCTGCGTGTTCCTGCTTACACTGAATAAGCACACGCCTTCTGGTGCACGATGTCAATGCAGCATGGAGAAAAAAGAGACAAATAAATGGGACATTGGGTATAAATTTATTGTACTTCTAAAAGTTAGCTTTATTCAGTTTCATTCTCTCAATCATGATCACGCTGTAACCCCCACTCAACCCCACCCCTCCTGATCTGATACTAAGTAACAGTGCTAGCATAAATTCACACCAGATCTGACGCTATTCATTTTCAAATAATATTGCATTAGTGCGATGATGTTTTCTGATTGGTACTATTCAGGTCATAAAATGATTTCTTCAAAATGTCACATATAAGCGCTATATAAATACAAAGAATTATTATAATTATTGTCTCTTTCTTTTAGGTGTGTAATAGAAACCATAACATAGAGAGAAGTGTGTACATTGTAATAGGTACACATTGCGTGTGTGTGAACTGTTAACATTTTAATCTGATGATTGCATATAGCGCTGAACTGAACTCTCTGTACTATTCTTTCCTCTGCATGTTCTTGAGTACAAAAGAAACAACATACAGCAACATGTGGGGACTGGCAAAATCGGGGAAAAAAACACTCAGCCACTAATTACAACCACAAGATGTTATGCGAATGAATATGAATAATGTTGCATCTGTGACACAATGTTGTCCGAAATGTACCACACAGGTCATAAAATGAATAATTCCAAATATCATATATACCAATGTCTCTGTTTTTTGTTTTTTTTTGACATAAGGTGCATGTTAATTCAGTGTGAGCAGTAACACTCAATAAAACTGAATAAAAAAAATCAAGTGACGGTGAGATACGAAGAAGGCAGATTCACCAGCGTTTGTGTGTCAGCTTTTATCCCTCCAGATCAGAGAATGTCCAGTTCCATTGCCTAAAAACACCACTCACATCTACAGTTATTCCCAGTTTCAAATAAAAACTAACATAGTCAGATTCCTAGGGCGGTAGTATGTATCGTGATTGTGACTGAGAGAATAAAAGTGAAAAGAAAAAAAAACGGTAACTTTTACAAGTGCTATAAATGTACACCATCTGTTACAGATGCAAACCAAATGTATGTGTGTACTGTATAATGTTAACAATAAGAGCAGCTCAATACAGAAATTGATTGATTACAAGTCAGCAAATCTTACCGCTACGCCACAGAAGCTGTTGACTTGTCATTGAACCTTTTGTGAAAGTGTTTATTTGATCTTTGGACTTCAGGCCTCACACATTATATAGTTTATGCCAACATTCTGTCATTTACTACTAAAATATGAAAAATGTTTCTGTTTTAACAATGTGTTTACACAGATTATTGTAGAAATGGAACACACATGAAATGCATGTGTTCTAAAAAACAATCTATTATTTCCACTCTAAAACTCCAGTACTTCACTCCCAGACAATCAAGGCATGAGTTGGAAGAACTCTGTGCACGTTCTGCGGCGGTGGGGGATGGAATAGCAGGCTGCTTGCTGCTTGTCTTTATCGGCACATTTACAAAACAAAAGACGCTGATTGAGAGGTGCGATGGGATTTAAGGTGTGCCAGATCTACGAATTTATTCGTAGGCTCTCGTAATTCTAATGTTAAGTAGACTGTTAAACTTACCTAAAGCAGAGATGTTTATACCAATAACATATCACATGTTAGGAATATTACTTGAGAAAGTCACAATTGTACTTTTTACAATTCTGAGTCTAGTTAGGGTAAGAATATGTCCTGCCCAAGTTTAGAAATATTTATGAAGCGTTCTACACCCACTCCCAGCCAGAAGCAGAGTGCACGTTTGAGAATGAATGATTGTGACAAGACCATGTTTAGAGATCTACGTGTTCAATTTAAAAAGTTTCTATTTAACTCACCTAGTTCTCTGAAACAGTGCAAAGCAGAGATGACAAGGCACCTGCATGGGGCTGTGTTCTGAGAAACAGGGGTATGTGCAAAACTTCAGACAACAGGCTGGTTAGGTACATTCAATATGTCACAGAAGCAGTTGTCAAGTATAAATAAATGTTGTTGCCAGGGAAAGCTCTGAGTGGGTTGTTGGCCCAGAGACTGTGCAGGAAAAGGATACCTGTACAAGGTTCAGAAAGCTGCCTGGATGAGATGACTGTTAGCGTGCAGTGCACACTTAACCAGCTCTCACTAAATGGGAGTGATTGTCTGGTGAGGATATGCAGCATTGTAAGTGTGGCAGCATGCACCATTTGCAAAGATGGATGGGAAGTCTGCTGGAAGTGGTGGCAGAAATACCGTGGATATTTAAAATGGTGCAACAGACGCTAGGCTGTGTCCCCTTCATCATCTTTTGAAGGAGCTTTTCCACCTCTGCATCAGTGCCCCTCTGAGTAGTCAAAATGAAGCTTTGGTGTCACCATGGGAGATCATCAGCCTATACGAGGGAGTCTTCTGATATACCTGACGTGAGAAGGTTGTTCAGTTCTGGGAGATGAAGAGATCTCCAACTTACCTGTAAAGAGGAGGTGTGATGTGGAATGAGTGGTGCATGAGAGAGCTGAAGCGGCCTTCTGATTTACCTGTCAGAGAGAAGTTGGTGCAGGGAGACAGACAGGAGACCTCTGACTTACCCTAGTAGTGGAGGTGGAGCTTTTGGAATGTCTCTAGTGAGCTGTAAACCTGTGGATGTTTCATTTCAGGTTCTGTCTCTACTGCCCTATAAACTGCTGCAGTTACCCCAATCCTTAAAAATCCTGACTTGAATCCTTCTCTCTCCAGAGAGGCCTATCTCTAATCTTCCTTTTTTGGCTAAGGTAATGGAACGTGTGGTTGCTGCACAACTCCATACACTCTATGAGCCTTTTCAGTCTGGTTTTCATAAAAATCACCAAGAAAGCTCTTCTCTGTGTAGCTAATGATCTTCGGTCTGCAGATAGTGGTTCACTTAATGTTTTCCTCCTTCTTGACTTAAGTGCAGCATTTGACCCTGTTAACCATGAAATCCTCCTCTCATGTCTCTGCACTGTAGGGATCTCTGACTTATCCCTCAATGGTTCATATTATATCTTTCAAATAAGCAACAGTTTGTCACATTTGGCCAATATAAATCGTTCACCTCACCTGTGCCGTGTAGTGTCTCTCAGGGTTCAGTCCTTGGGCCATTACTCCTTCTCCTTTATATTCTCCCTTTGGGTCAGATTATTCACAAACATGACCTTAAACTCCACTGCTATACAAACGATATACAGTTATGTCTTAGTACACACTCCCCTACAGACTTGCCTCAAACCACACTCACTGACTGCATCACTGATCTTAAGCTATGGGTGGAAATAACTTCCTCAAATGTAACGCCAGTAAAACTGAAGTGTTACTGGTAGGCCCAAACTCCCTGCTTTCTAAGGCATCTAACTTCTCTATTTCTATTGATGGTACACTTGTCAAACCTGCTCCTGCTGTCAGAAACCTTGGTGTTTCGTTTGATTCATCACTCATCTATTTTGAGTTACACATTAGGTCTCTGTCCAAAATTTCATTCTACCATCTCTGTAACACTGCCCACCTCTATCATATTTTGTGCTTTAATGATGATCAAACTCTGGCTCATTGTTTCATAGTGTCTCGTTTTGATTACTGTTATTCCCTCTTCACTGGCCTCCCTGAAAAATCTATGCAGAGGCTACAGTACATTCAGCACTCCACAGCCAGAGTCCTCACCCACACAAAGCGTTCTGCTCACATCTTCCCTGTTCTCTCCCAACTTCACTGGTTACTGGTTCCATCAGGGATTAAATTCAAGATTCGGCTTCTCACCTTCAAAGCCCTACATAACTTTGCCCCTCTCTACCTCACTCAGTTCCTAGCTCCATACACTCTTCAATGCTCTCTCAGGTCCTTGCGCAGTAATCTCCTTGCTGTCCCACACACCAGACTACCCTGGGAGGCAGGTCCTTAAGTGTTATGGCCCCTCAATTCTGAAACTCTCTTCCTCAGCCTCTCAGATATTGCTCCTCTTTCTCCGCCTTTAAATCTCAACTCAAAACTTTCCTCTTCAACGAACTTTTGTCTTTTGTGTGATCTTTTTTTTTTCTTTACTCTGTATGTAAAGCGACCTTGGGTTTGTGAAAGGTGCTTCATAAATGCAACTTACTATTATTATTATTATTACTATTAAACATGCTCAATTGTGTCATCAAATAAAGAAAACATAGTACAGATGACACATTCACATAACCCATTACAAAAAGAATTATTTCTTTTTTTCCCTTACTTGTAGCTGCGTAAGGAAAAGATAAGTACCTCTTCTGAAACTACACTGTGTGCACAATTATTAGGCAAGTTGTATTTTTGAGGATTAATTTTAATATGGAACAAACACAGTGCTATCAGTCAATCCAAAATGTTAATAAACCTGAAACCTGAATGTTTCACAACGGAAATGTGAGTGTGAACATCATCAGGGGAATACATATGTGCGCACAATTATTAGGCAACTATTAGTGTGCAGATTTATTATGCAACTAAAGGAAAAATGAAAATTTTCCCATCTCACTTGTTTATTTTCATCTGTTATAGTGAGAATAATAAACAAACACCTCAAAATTTACAAATAAACATCTCTGACATTTCAAAAAAAATAAATCAATCAATCAATGACCAATATAGCCACCCTTCTTTCCAATAACAGTCATAAGCCTTTCCATTCATGTAGTCTGTCAGTTTCTTGATCTGTTGACGATCAGCTTTTTGTGGAGCAGTGACTACAGCCTCCCAGACACTCTTCAGAGAGGTGTATTGTTTTTCTCCCCCGTAAATCTAGCGTTTAAGAAGTGCCCACAAGTTCTCGATAGGGTTTAGGTCAGATGAGGAAGGGGGGCCATGTCATTATTCCTTCATCTTTAAGGCCTTTACTGGCTGGCCACGCAGTGGAGAACTTCGATGCAAGTGATGGAGCATTGGCCTGCATAAAAATCATGGTGTTTTTCCTGTATCACTGTTTGAAGAAAGTGTCTTCGAAAAACTGGCAGTAGGTTTGGGAGTTGATTTTGAGTTCATCTTCAATGCAAAAAGGTCCAACTAGCTCATCTTTAAAAATACCAGCTCATACCAGTACCCCACTTCCACGTTGGAGTGGAGCTCTATGCCCATTACTGATCCACAGGTCCATCAAGAGTCACTCTCATCTCATCGGTCCATAAAACCTTTGAAAAAAATCTGTCTTCAGATATTTCTTGGCCCAGTTTTGACGTTTCAACTTATGTTTCTTGTTCAGTGGTGGTTGGGTTTCAGCCCTCCTTACCTTGGCCATGTCTTTGAGCACTGAACACCTTGTACTTCTGGGCACTCCAGGTAGGTTGCAGCTCTGGAATATGAAAGTACTGGAGGATAATGGGTTCCTGGTAGCTTCACGTTTGATTCTTCTCAAATCTTTGGCAGCTAATTTGCATCTTTTGTTCTCAACACGTTTCTTGCGACCCTGTTGACTATTTGCAACAAAATGTTTGATGGTTCTGTGATCACACACCAATATCTTAGCAATTCCAAAAGTGCTGCATCCCTCTGAAAGACTTTTTACAATTTTTGACTTTTCAGAGTCAGTTAAATCTCTTTTTGGCCCATTTTGCCTGAGGAAAACTAGCTGCCTAATAATTCTGCACACCTTGATATAGGGTGTTGATCTCCTTAGGCCACACCCTCCCTCATTACACAAATACACATCACCTGACGTGCTTAAATCCAATAAGCATTCAAGTTAATACAGTTTGGAGTTGGAATATACGCATAAAAATGATGATATGGTCAAAATACTCACTTGCCTAAT
Organism: Polypterus senegalus; assembly: GCF_016835505.1. Taxonomy (NCBI): domain Eukaryota; kingdom Metazoa; phylum Chordata; class Cladistia; order Polypteriformes; family Polypteridae; genus Polypterus; species Polypterus senegalus. The sequence continues at coordinate 70,424,797 of NC_053168.1, read as the reverse complement.
AATTGTGCACACAGTGTATGTACATTAAGACTGCCCATCCATAAGATGGTCAAAACCTTGACCTCTAAAGTTTATCTCGCTCCACTACTGATCTTGGCTGAAAGCAAGCTAAGCTTTAAAGTCTCACCCACTCCATTATATGGCCCCAAGGATTGTCGCTTTTAAACCCTTGAATGTGGGTTTGTGCCATGATGTCAGCCCTATCCATTTAAATAGATCTCTACAATATAAAAGAGTCTTATCTGCCTAATAATTGTCACAATTCTCACTTGCTTGACAAACTCCAGTAAGCATTCCTTGAAATTCTCATCCTAGGACCTCTAACATTAACATTCTTATTTCCTCACAGCCTTCACCTTGCATAATATGCCTCCCTTGCCTTACCTGAGGTACACTGCCACACAGCTGCAGAGCCACCAACTCTCTGGAGACTCACTGACAAGCTCTCTTTTCTGCCCAAAAGGTTTGTGCTTTGTTTTTAACTATTATTGTAAGAAAGACTAAAGGCATTAAATACTTGCCTACATTAAACCTAATGCTGCAATTTTCCATAGTTCATTGTCATCCAGCGTTTTCAAAACATTCTGTGAGTGTACATGCTGATCTCTGCCATCTTCTGGCAGCTCCTTGTGAGTTAGCACAGCTTACGAGCTCTCCGAAATCCTGGGAAAGTTAGGAGTAGTTTCCTAAATAAGAAAAATTAATAAAATGCATTTATTCCTATTCCTAAAAATAAGACCAAATTTGCACCACTCCAAAATATTTGAGCCAGTTATGACAATTTTTCCTATTCTGAGATGCTTGATAAATCTGGGTTCTGGTCCTATTCTACTTGTGTTTGTGTTCATTTTTTCTTATATTCTAAGAAAAGGCATGTTACATTGAGCAGGCATACTATGAAGCTTTAGTATCCTGTGGAGTTCCTTACAGTATTGCACTTGGTAAAGCCTCTTTGCAGCCCTACCGTGGAAATAAGAAGGATGAGAAAACTGATAGCCTTCTTCCTAGGTACAAATCACAATAGTTTGGGTGGGTAACTTTTGACCCTTTGGTGATCCAGTTGTCATAAAGTGTATATTTTTAACACTATACTCAAGAATTGTATAGCAAGAGTTTGTGCTTTAACAAGTGACATCTTTAGTTGTGTAGCTTTAGTAATCACACACACCTTGTAAGTGCCTCTCAACTATTACTCTCTGCTCAGACTTAATATCCTATGGGCTTAGGCTTCTGGTGCTTCTTGTTATTTCGTATATTGTCAGTGTTATTGATCCTATTTCCTCTTTAATGATTGAGATTAGTCTATGCCTGTGAGAAAAGGTTCCTGTTTATCTATGGTCTAATTAGTGTCTATTCTTCATCAATTCTCAATTTGTTTGCCTGCTGCACTGGCTTTATCTTTCCTTGTGCATCAGTTATCTTAAGCTTTACAATTTGTTCAGCTCCATCCAGGTGATTACTGACAGCATGATGCTATACCAATATTAACAGGTGGAATGTTTAGGCTTACGGTTTTATTCCTTGCTGTATTACATTGAAGAAATGTTACATACCTAATAAAACATAGCATAAAATATTAAAAATACATTATAGTCTAACCTATCATTTCAAATATCTTCATTAAGGATATTTGTTATGTTGAAAGAGTGCATTTGCTTGCATGACGGTATTCATTTAGAATGACTCCTGCTTCCGTTGAGTACCAAATTACTAGTCTTAAATCTGTTTGTTAAATACAATGTGCTTAAGTCAACTGGCAGAAGATGGATTTTTTTCTTTTAATAGAGTTTCCTTTACAAGATCATGAGGAACTGTTTTATCGTGGAAGGGTTTTGGGATGACCCTATCCTAACTTTGTTATGTAGATCCACAGATATGTCATCTTTACATTTGCCTGATCTGGAAGGAGACACAGCCCACAGCAACAATATATTTGCATCTAGAACTATATGGATCTGTTGTGCACCAAGAACTGTCTTCTACTGTACTTCACTTGTCCTATTAGATGACATTTTCTCTTTATTCATTGACACCCCAGGAGGCATGATGGAGCAATCATTAAATGCAAACAAAGGGATCACACAATATATTTTTATTCAGTCTTTATACTTCTGGACCACCAGGGGACATACGGCTCCCCAAAACCCGACACAGACAGACTGAGGCACAATTTCAATACAGCAAACATTATATTCTTTGGAGGGAAACGTTTTCTTTTGCTCCTCACTTCTCAGCGCAGTACAGTACAATACACAAGCACCAAATAATGATACACAGTCCTTTCCCTCTCTATTTTTCACCTCCACTTCTCCTTGCAATTCCTTTTATAGAGGCCAACTTCTGTTCTTCTGGCCATGTGGTCTGTAAGCACTTCCAGGTTAGGCGGAAACCCCATGCCATATGGCTCATCCATTCTTACAGCACCCCCCTGGTGGTTCCCATGGTACCCAACAAGGCTGAGATAAAGAACCCTAAGTCCCATAATGCCCTGTGGGAATCAGGGGCACTGCTGCAATCCAAGCGAGACAGACTCAACCAAGATTAACATTATTGTAGGCAGTGCTTTCCTGTGCTGTTTCATTAAAGGACAGGTGTGTGGCAGACTGACTGGCAGAATGACACCTGACCTCTTGCTGCATCCAAACAGTGCCATCTTTTGCATTTATTCTTGGTGCAACTGCGTTGTTCTTATGTGTGAGTGGTCATTTCTTGTAGGGAGGGCTTCTGTTCTTCTACCGATGTAGAACCCTCATCATCATCTGAGTTCACCTCTGTTATAGCACGCATTTATTTGAAAACAGCAATGTCAAATCAGGGGGAGCGTGAATGCAAAAGACAGAATAAAACTAAATTAAAAAAAAAATGCTAACCTTTACAAGAACCATACATTTTCACCGAATGTTACAGACTCAAATCAAATGTATGTTTTCATTGTATAATAGTAACAATAAGAGCAGTTCACTACTCAAAATGTTTATTCTGGGAAGCGGCCAGAATCTAACCTGCAACCTCTTGATTATGAGGCAGCAGTTCTTACCGCTGTACTAAAAAAGTAGTCATGACAACGAAGTACACTAACCTGATTTCCTTTTCTTTGGTTATAGTCTTAATTAAAAATGTACCTGTTCTGTTATATTTGTACCTTTTGTGAAAGCGTTTATTTGATATTTAAATTTTAGTCTTCACACATTATACACCATGTTGTAGAAGAGAAAAATTTCTATATTAGCATAAATAGCATTTTAACATAAATAGCCATAAAAACTAATTAAAAACTTCTAAAACATTAGATTAAGCATAAATTAGAATGTTAAGCAAATAAGATCAAGGTCAAGTAAATACTTAACTGAAAAATCAGTCATATTGCATTATTTTTTAAGCTGGAAGCAGCATTGCTAGTGTGGGAAAGGAACAGTACAAGAACAAGAATGATGTGCAGAGACTAACTGAGGATAAGATAAGGAGTATGAGAACACCTGTGTTCAAGGCTGGGAAGCAGAAAAAAAAATGTCTCCGGTAGGCACATAAGAAACCAGCTGGATTGGTGAAGCAGCAAAAAGGCAGCAAAAGGTTTTTGCTATAAGCACGGTCACAATGTTGTAATGCATGAAAAAAAATTGCTTATTCAGGCATTAGCAATAAATATAGAAGAATATATTAGAAAATAACTTTAGCGTAGAAATTAAGGCAAATCAAGCATGACAAGCAAATGATTAAATAAAAGCATATACAATATTTCTTTTTAATTAAAGCTTAGCTTCAGACCACCATTATAACATAGCTTGAAAAGCTTAGAGAAGGAAGTGACACCATGAAAGCCCAAAGATGGAAAAAGGAAAACATCTGCCCAGCCAAAGACCAATCAGAAATAAGCAAAACAGAAACTAGAGATGAACAATGGAGAGTAAGAACAGGTGCAGAATGAGCTAATTGAATGAGGTCAAAATGATAAGAAATGATACATAAGTTTTGGGTTTTGAACTGTTCCGGGCTCAGCTCAATTTGGCCATATTGGGTTGAGTCTGTGTTATTTTTTGTGTTGTTTTATTGCAATAAAGCTTTAAAACTCTGATTGCCTATCCCGAGTCCTAATAGTCTTCATTTTCAGGTAAAACCTTCTGGTAACGATTTTTCGCCACGACAATGTCAAAATTTTGTCGTTAGTATTAAAACATGAAAAAAGACTGTCTTTTAGGTATGTGTTCAACATTTCTGTCATGCTACACTTACGTAGATCTTTGTAGACATGGAACATACATAAAATGCATGTGTTCCAAATAATATATTATTTACCCTGTACAGCTCCAGGTACCTCACTCCCAGATAAACAAGGCTTGAGCTGAAACAACTACAACAACAGATTAAAAATAGTGATTTCTCTAATATTGCAAGTTATCAACAAACCTACCCCAACTTTTACCTTAAAAAACATTGGATTCAGGGCCCTAAGGTTAAAAAAATGATTTTTTTCTGGGATTTCAGAAATCTATTTGGATCCCTGTCTTGGGAGCAATTTAGACTATAGACAAACTCTCCCTTATCCTTATCTTAAAAATGTAGGGATTGGGATCCCTAATGTTAAAAATATAATAAAAATATAACCCTAATAAATACGGTAGATCATTTGTGGTCCATTGATAGCCAAACTCCTTCTTAAGATCAGGAACCCTGATGTTAAAATAATTTTAGATAAAAATCCTGATGTTAAAAAAATTCCTGAAAAGAACCCTAAGGTTAAATACAATACTTAGAGGACCCTGAAATCAAGAATTATATGGTTAAAGCTTTGGGGGATAAAAAGCATTGGAGGATTTTTAACACAATGGGAATGAGATCATTTGGGGTAAAATATTTTTTCTTTGACCAGAGGGAATTAGTCAGGGGAAAGAAAAGGGTTAGTATATGGGAGCAATTAGAGAATTCTTGGCAAAAGAGTTGTGCGATTCAGGTTAGTGGAATTTAGAGGGATTGATGTCTCTGTCAAGGATGCAGAATAGAGTGTGATCATGAGGGAGGGGGATATGATGACAAATAATATCCCAACAGGTGGAGCATGATATTTTCTCAAAAACAAAATTTCAAATTTCCACTTGTAATTACTTACTCAAACTATGCAAAACACACTATGAGTATTTTCCATTCTCATTTTTGGAAACAAAAAATTCATACTCCACTACAAAAATACCTATTAGTCATGGTATACAGAAGAAACAAAAATTTCAAAGATTTTCTGGTACATGCAAAACGTCCTTAAAAAAACATGAATAAAACAGCTTGGAAAATCCCCTTTGTTAGAAAGAAAAATATTTTTAATAAACTAACAAAGGAGGAAAAGAAATTCACCCTAAAAACTGCGTTTATAGAATCCAATGCTCAACGTATGGGATGATATATGTAGTGAAAACCAAAAATGTACTGCGAGAGAGATTTATACAACATCTCAAATTAATAGAAAATCAAAAGAAAAAGACTGTATTATATGCGCATTTTGCACAAGAAGGTCATAAACCTGTAATGTCTATCTACAGCAGGAGTCAGATTGGAACAAAACAAGGAGATTAAAAATGGAAAATAATTGGATCAGAGCTTTAAATACCTGGTATCTATTGAGATTAAATGAAAAGTAAAATTAATTGGGGGAATTTGGATTAGCATTTTAGGAAATATTTATTAAATTACAAGGAGTGCTATTTATGGATTATTTATTATTTAAATTTTAGAGATTACTTTTAATGGATTATTTTTTAAATTATTTTATTTTTTATTATATAAAATAATGTTTTATTGTTTATAAATACTTATGAAATTTTTCTAAATTTAAATTATTTATAACATTTTTAGTATAATTGTGGGAGGGTTAAATGAAAAAAAAAATATTTAAGATTTAAAATTGTGAACTAAGTGTGCCTGAGCATACCGTAAAGGCCATATCTCCTACCCTAATCCTAACCATTCCTTTTCCATCAACTGTCATTAGTTCTTCCTGAGAAATTCCCACTTGTGTGACATACTACTGTATGTTCAGCAAACTCTAGATCCCCACATTACCCCATTTGTGAGTGAAAAATATTACTTTTTTATTTTTGTCAGCAGACTATAAGAGAAACCAGAAACTTCTTGGTAAAGAAAAACAGAATGGAGGTAAGGCTTCAGTATTGATATTTGGATTATTATACATAGAGTAATGAGAGCTAATGAAAGAAAAATGTTATAACAGAAATATACCATAACAGATGAAGGAAGTTAACAGTCACATTATTCACATAATCCAGTCCAGAAAGTATACCTATTTATTTCATCAGTAGTTTGGTGTATGCTCAAATCAAGTGAATCTCTACATGATAACACATTTCAAATGATTACATTTAAAGCTCTGGAGTATACATATAATTCCTAGGGGTCTACTTTCTGATTTGCAGAATCCATAGAGTATCCTCAGTTCCCATGGTTTCACCCAGATGGGTGGTATAATCTGTTAATCGAAATGTAGACTGGATTTTATTAAAAAAAAAAAAACTTTTTTTCTGTGATTTGTTTCCTGAGTTGCCTCGAAAGCTTGCATATTGTAATCTTTTTAGTTATCTAATAAAAAGTTCATAATGGCTAACACGGTATAACACCCTAGTACAATAGACATAAGGAAATAAAGTTTCACTTTATTTATACGTATTCTGTTATATAAAAATATTAATTAAATGTTGATATGCATTGTATTAAATATTCAGTTGTATTAAATTCACTTTATTCCAGTATAACTCTTTTTATCAAATACAGGTCAAGATGTACACCGATTCATACATATAATCTAGTAAAATACATAAACATAGAATAATTAACAACCCAAGCATGTACCGGTTTCGAATACCAAGACAACATCACAGTCAGAAGCTCAAATAGTAAGTGGAGCTAACAGAGGAAATTGTTGTGTTGGTTCTTTTCACTTTCCATAGCAAACTGGATTACCGGGAATACCAAATATTAAAAGGAAGAACATTGACATATTAAATAAGACTGTAAGACCACCACTCTCCATACACCACCTTATTATTCCAAACCCCCTCCTTACACATACCTACCCTCCTGCCTTCCTCATTTGCTATACAGTAATCCCTCCTCGATCGCGGGGGTTGCGTTCCAGACCCCCCCGCGATAGGTGAAAATCCGCGAAGTAGAAACCATATGTTTGTGTGGTTATTTTTATATATTTTAAGCCCTTATAAACTCTCCCACCCTGTTAACATTATTAGAGCCCTCTAGACATGAAATAACACCATTTAGTCAAACGTTTAAACTGTGCTCCATGACAAGACAGAGATGACAGTTCTTTCTCACAATTAAAAGAAAGCAAACATATCTTATCTTCAAAGGAGCGCGTCATAAAGGAGCGTCAGGAGCAGAGAATGTCAGAGAGCGCTCGCTAAGAAAAGCAAACAATCAAAAAATCAATACATGCTTTTAAGTATACAGAAGCACCGCGATAAAGCTGCATTTTGTAGAGGAGCGTCCGTGTCTTCTGTGCAAACAGCCCCTCTGCTCACACACCCTCCGTCAGGCAGAGAGAGCGAGAAAGATAGAGAGAAGCAAACAAGCACAGCGCGGGAAGCATATCTTATAGCATTGAGGAGTTTTAGTTAATATGTAATACATGCTCTGATTGGGTAGCTTCTAAGCCATCCGCCAATAGCGTCCCTTGTATGAAATCAACTGGGCAATCAAACTGAGGAAGCATGTAACCTAAATTAAAGACCCATTGTCCGCAGAAAGCGGCGAACCAGTGAAAAATCTGTGATATATGTTTAGATGTGCTTACATTTAAAATCCACGATAGAGTGAAACCGCGAAAGTCAAAGCGCGATATAGCGAGGGATTACTGTATATTGTTTTGATTCCTGTATGTGTAATCGTTTTCCTCTGATGATGACTCCTGGTAGGGGCTAAAAGTTTAGGAATAAAAAATAGTTTTGAGATATGTGACTCATCTTCTTTTGTGATTTCTAGCTACACATATATATATTTATATATATATATATATATATATATATATATATATATATATATATATATATATATATGGTCTTCTTTTTCTTTGGTCCCAACCTGGCGTTTGGTCTGGACCTGGTCCTAAGCCTGTACGCAGCTGTGGGTGCCAATGGTTGTCGGATTTCATTTTGCAGGCGTTTCCATGCAAAGTGATCCATGGCGGCTGTTCTGGCCTTGTCGAGGTTGAGTCAACGGTTTCTGATGTCGTCTTCGACCTGCTTGAGCCATGTTTTCTTTGGTGCTGTTCTTTGGATTCTCCACTGGGTGGGTCGATCGCACCAGAGGTGTTTGTGTGGTAACCGGCTGCCTTCCATTTTGCAGACATGGCCAAACCACTGTAGTCGTCGTCGTTGGATTTTCTCCTCGATTGTTGGCTGTTGATCACACCAGCAACGGATTTCCTCATTTTGTATGCGGCCTTGGAGTGAGATTTGTAGGATTTGTCGCAAGCATCGCATTTGGAAGACCTCAAGTTTGTTGAGATCTTGCTTGAGCAGTGTCCACGTCTCGGATCCATAGAGGAGAATTGGTAGAATCAGAGTTCTGAAGAGTCAAATTTTGGTCTTGTTGGAAATATTGGTTTGCTTCCACAAGCACCATTTTAGGGAAGCAAATGCCGCGGTTGCTTGACCGATTCGACTGTGGGCGCCACTTTCTTCTCCTGGACCAGCGACCCAAGGTATTTACATTTTTGGACCTGTTCGATCTGCACACCATCGAGTTGCATGTTGGTCTGCGATCCATCTGTTGTCAGCACTTTCGACTTGTCTGTGTTTATTTTCAATCCATATGGCTGGGCGATGTTGTAGAGAACGTCTGTGGCCTCCGCGTCGTCTGCGAACATGACATCAGTCAGAAAGCCATCCTCACCATACTGGATTCCTTGTCTGCCTTCGAATACCTTTCTCATGATGGCGTCGACTACGACGTTGAAGAGCAGTGGAGAAACAACATCTCCCTGACGGACACCAGTTCGGATGGTAAACTCCTCAGATAATTTATTTTGGATGCGTACTTGGCTGGAGGACCCAGCGTAGCTTTCCTGGAGGAGTTTGATGACTTTCTAAGGCACAAGTTCGGTCCCCAGTACTTTCCACAGTGCTGGCCAGTGGATGCAGTCAAAGGCAGATCGAAAGTCAATGAAGACAATGACTGCTCTTTTCCTGCATTGGATTCTTTCCTCGATTAGTTGACGGAGGGTGAAGATCTGGTCACTGCAGCCGTGGTTTGGCCTGAATCCGGCTTGCTCCTCCCGACTGGTCTGTTCGCGGTGCCGCTGCAGCCTTAATTGTGTGATCTTCATGAAGACCTTTCCAACAATGGAGAGCAAGCTGATGCCTCAGTAGTTCTTGCAGTCTCGATTGTCACCTTTTTTGTGAATTGGCACGATGGTGGCCTTCTTCCATGATTGTGGTATTTATTCAGTACGCCAGATGGTTCGGATGAGCAGGAGCAATCGATGGAGTAATGGATCCCCACCAGCCTTGATCGTTTCGGCCGTGACCTGGTCCTGTCCTGGTGCCTTGCCATTTTTCAGAGTTCGAACAGTCCGGACCTCTTCCATAGTTGGCTCAGCGTCAGACATTTGGACCTGTGGCAGGTCGATGCTTGGTGGTTCCAATGGTGCACCTTGTGGTGGGGGGTGATTGTAGAGCTCCTCAAAGAATTGTTTCCATCGTTGAAGGCGCTCCGTTGGTAATCGAACGAAGGTTCCATCGGCATTTTGGATGTTGTCATTTGTTGACGTGGCCTTTCCACTCAGTCGTCAAAGAGTTCGTTAGAGCGTGTGGTACTCGTGTTTGGAGGCTGCCTGTTCCAGGTCGGCCGCCACTTGATTCCAGTAGGCCTCTCACTCTTCTTTCATATGACGGCGGATTTCTCTGTTGAGCTGCCGATATCATTCGAAATTGGACAGTTTGACTAACTTTTGTTCGTTTATCATATCCAAGCATTCATCAGATATCCATGGCTGTGTTCGAAGGCGAGTTGGCGGACACATTTCCTTGGCGCAGTCCATGATGGTGTTCGAAATTTGTCTTTCTTTGACGTTGACATCCTCTGATTGTGCCAATGCTGCGAAGCAATTGGATAGCTGGAGTTGGAATTCGGCCTTGCGGACAGGGTCTACGAGACTTTTCCACTCCAGCTTGATCGGAGGACGTGATTTGCATTTGGCCCGTTGCAGTCGAAGTTGGAGCTTGGCGCATACAAGGTAATGGTCCGATCCACAGTCTGGACCACGCATCGCTCGGACGTCCTTGAGCGACGATCGAAACCGGGAGTTGACCAAAATGTAGTCCAAAACTGCAAAGTCCTTGCCAGCTGGGTTTCGCCATGTGAGTTGATGTTTTTAAGAGGATGCTGGAAGTGGCTGTTTCCCACAAGGAGGTCGTTGGCGCTGGCGATGGATAGAAGACGCAGTCCATTGTCATTGATATGTCCATGTCCAAACCGACCCATCGGGTTTTCCCATCCCGTTCGATCAATGCCGATGTGCGCATTGAAATCACCAGCCAGGAGGATCACATCAGTCTGTAGGAGGGAATCCAGTGTTTGTTGTAGTTGGTTGCAGAAATCATCTTTGACTGGATCCTGACAGGTCTGTGTTGGAGCGTAGACAGAGATGATGTGGGTTTTGATAGTGCCTTTAATGGTGAGGACTGCTAGGCGGTTGGATATTGATTGGAATGCAATCACACTCCTGGCCACGTGACTGGTAACCATAAATCCGACACCTGCCTCTCTTTTGTCTCCACCTGAGTAGAAAAGTGTCATTTGATCGTCGATGGCCGGTGGTTGGTCGACCATCGTCCCTGATCCTGTGAGTCGTAATTCTGATATCACTGCGATGGCGATTTTGCAGGTTTTTAATTCCTTCGTGATGATTTCCTTTTGTCTGACGTGGTGACCAATTTGGACGTTCCATGCGTCGATGCGAAGTTCTGTTTTCGGCGTGGAAAGTTTGGGTCTTCAGCCAGTAGCCCTCTTCACACCAGTACCCTGACTCCTCAACACATCGGCTGCCCCGGATGCGGTAGCATGAATCACAATACTTGAATTTCGATTATCCATTGGTTACGTGCCTAATTTCCCCGGTTTCATGGTTTCTGGCCACCTCGGCAGGCAACCACCTTCCTCCTTTTGCAGCCAGGCTTAGGACGGTCCTTGGTGGAGTTATATATATATGGTATATATTGTAAATATATTTTGTATATTGTGATAGAAAGTGGGGAGCCTGTGAGCCTCAAATCCCAACACGAACACACAAAACGATGCCGGGTTTAAAAAAAGAAATGTTTATTAAATGAATACCTCCAAAAAGCACCAAGTACAAGCTGTCTCTCCACAATCACCACGCCTCTTTCTAACACACTGCCCTCCTCTAGCTAAACGTTGCCTTCCTCACAGCTCCGACTTGCCTGGACAAGAGAGTGCCAGTCCCTTTTATTGAGGACCTGGGAGTACTTCCAGTGCCAGGGCTGTTGGCCACTGGAAGTACTTCCGGGTCACATGGAAGTCCAACATAACAGGAAGTACCTCTCCCTGCAGTACCCTTTTGCGGCACCCACGAACCCCAGCAGGGCTGTGCTGCCAGACTACAACTCCCTGCTGGTTTCCGAATGGGTGTTGATATTAAGGGCTGCTGCCATCTTGTGAACTGAGGGAACTAACCCTTCCCTGTCCTTCCTTTTCGTCATTGTTAGGGAAGGTACTGCAAATATGTCCAGCCGGGACACCTGTACATCTGCCTGGGGCAGATAAGGTAAGGAATGTTCTCCTTTGTTTGTGTTCTCCGTCCAACCCTTTCCTGGTCGGGATGTCCGTCAGTTCCATTTGCCTGAACAATAAACAATATATGTGCAATACTGAGCATCAGAATGCAAATAAATATATTCATGTATATATAATGTCATAGATGCAATATTCGACAAAGACCATGCGTATGCTTATGATAGAAATTAATTTTCTTTTAGTCAAGGTACCATTAAATTGAATACAAATACATCTAAGGCAGTAGTAATGTTAACAAATGTCTATAATAACAGATTTATAATTTATTACATTATTCAGATGTGGCTGCAAGGCACTAATGTTTACAGCCATGATCCAAGTGTACTAATGGTAAACTCTCTTAGTTCATCCTTAATTAGTCATACTCAAATGCTAATTGGTGGGAGGTTCCATGCTACATGACTGTTACACAGATGGAATTCCAATCACTTTTAGTTTATAAGACCAAGGATAAACAAGGTTGGTAGAGAAGTACACAGACATCAAACGGTACAGTACCTGCAACACAAACAGTGAAGCATCTACAGAGGAAGAATGCTTAAAAGATGCATCCTAGTGTCTGTTGTGCAGTTTTAAACATCTAAGGGATTTCTGCCACCAATCCCAGCAGACTTCATCAATTCCTGCTAATGGGGTGGACACTGATACACTCACTACACTGCTTACCTAATTCGGACAAAAGAAAAATGCAACTGTCGTATTGATTTTATGATCAATTTTTAGGGTTTCATGACACGACTTATACACGAGTATATATGATACCTCAAATGCTGCTCCAAGATTCATTGCAAGAACTAGAAAGTACTAACACATAACTGCTGTTCTCAAATCCTTACATTATCAAACTTAGAGCTGATTTCAAAAATCCTCCTTCTTACATATAAAGCCTTAAATGACCAATCTCCACCTTACTTATCTGAACTTATTATTTACCAGCCAGAGTACACATTAAGATCTCAAGGATGTAGATACTTATGAGTCCAAGGATTAATAAAATAACAGTGTGAAGTCATGCCTTTAGTTAGAAGGCCCCACAACTGCAAAATGTTTTGCATGCGTATATAAGAGATGTCCCTTTAGCCTCTGCTTTTAAATTCATACTGAAGACTCACTACTTTAGTCTAGCATACCCTGACTAGAGCTATCGATTAGCTGTGCATATTGTATCTCTGTTTGTTACTCATATGTCCAAAATATAAGCTTTGCAATAATTGTGAAAATTACTAACCCTGTTCTGTTTCCCTTCTTGATATTCTGCTGTGTCGATTGGTGTCACTACTGTACTGTCAAGCTGTTTTCCTGCACAAACAAAATACATTTGACTATACTGGGATCCTTGAAATCAATGAAAGAATAGATTCTATTGTCAGATTAGATAGCCCAGCATTGACCTAATTGTAGAATGCCCAAAAAGGGTTGGGTGGCAAGTTACTGGAGATCTCCAGCACTCCGACTGACTTTGTCTTTTATAGCTGACTGTGGACCCTCCAGAGGTTTATTTTCTCCAGGGAAACTGCTGACTGGAGTTTTTGTTTTCCTGTCCTTTGTTGTCAAATGGCCAGAGTTCAACAAATTTAATGGACAGATATTGTTGTCTTCCACTTATGTTAATCAGTTTCAAACGACTTTGTGTTTTTATTTAATCATTGTGGAATTAGTAAAGTTTGTGATTGCATTTTACATGAGAAATTGTCACAATGCTCTGCATCTGCACTCAGTGCAGAGTGCTGTTCAAAAATGAACTAAGTAAAAATAAAATAAATTAAACAGGCAGTGGCAAAAGAACACATCATCAGATATGCACAGAGTGAGATGTGTGAATAAATTTAAAAGATCAAATTTACTTCCTTTGTTAAATAGCAGCAGTGTACCTGTGATATTTTGTAAGATATTTCTATCAATTTTGTTGTAAAATTCCTTAGAGATTTTTCAGAAAAAAAATCTATGTGACAGGCAATATATGAAAACTAATTGTCAGATTGCAACATAAAAGGAAAGCACTCTATCCATTTTCAGAGATGTAAGTGTGGCAAGCAGTTTTAATACACTGTACAGCCTGTAACAAGGGAAATTCAATGTTGGAGTATGGAGTCCTTTGTGAGGGGAGTGTAGATACACAGATGTTACTTTGAGAGTTATATAAGTACAGTAAAGTTAAAGAGAACTAAGATGCTCGGTTCATGTGAGACATTTAATACAACTGTTTCTTAGAAATTGAATAAAGTCAGCACAGTAAAACATGGCGGCAGCAGTGATTACAACTTTAAAGAAAACCAAATAAGATGAATCTAATTAAGGAAGACAAAGAAACCCAAACTAAAAGCCATTTTTATTTTGAGGCGGTGTGCAAGGGAAATTAATGCCATATTAGGACTGTAAGCACTTGAAGCTTTGAATTGGAATGAGATGAATCAGTCCTAGGTATAGAAGTTATAGAAAGACACATTTTCATTGTACCTGGACATCACATTAAGTGAAACTGAGGAGAAAAGGTAAAAGATTTCAAATATTTAATAGGGGACTCAGGAAGAGAACTTTGTGACACGCTGCGCATTGCAGTGCCACCAGGAGATTTGACTATTAGCGTGTTATTAACTGGCTTCAACAACCACTGCAATGTGAAACCCAATGAAATTGGTGAGAGATATAAATGTTTCCCCCGAAACTAGAATAATAAATATTGAGAAGTACATCACAGATTTGAGAGTGTTAACAGTGACGTGCAACTTAGGAACAATAAAAAGACTCCCTAATAAGAAATAGTTGTATTAAATAACTCAAACAAACCCAGAGTCTAAGTTCAATCCAACGTTACTTAAAACACTAACAGAGCAACATCTTCTCATCAATGTTTCTCTCACAAAAAGCTATAATCCAAGAAAACTGAGTTCCCCTTGTCACTCTGCCTTCCATAGAAAGCACTAAGTACAAGATCACAAGAATGTTGCCAGCTGCTTTAGTCATACACCTGGTCAGGAACAAGAAAAAAAAAAAGCATTGCACGAATACTTAAATTCAATAATAAAATGATCTGTCTAGTGCAGAGAACAATGTCAATACATTTAAATGAGCACAAAGAAAACTCAATACTAACTGAATTTTACAAAAAGAAATATGAACAAGTCAGACTTAAATATACTTGCATACATACATTGAAAAGAAACTTCACAGTACATGTTCATGCAGGGAAAGAGGGTGCAGTTTAAATAATGCATTTTTTTCAGGAAAATAAAATATTTCCACATTGAAATTGAGAAAGGATGCAGCATAACAACAATCTTAAACAAGATTTAAATGCAAGAAAGGAAAGGAAAGTGCCTGGAAAAAAATGTAAAAATAATTCTGAGGTAATAACAAAAATAGGTTGCACCGTATGGTGTCCACTGTAGGACATCATTATCATTCCAAGAGGGTTGATGGGAGGATGTGGATGGGATGGGTTATTGAATGAGTTCAGCTTTTTAAACTTGTGAAATCAAGGATTTAAAAAAAGTGCCTGGAAAGAAATAGAGGACAGGTGATCATTTTCTTGAAGGCAGACCTAAATTGAAACTCTGCAGAACTGATGAGCTTATAAATTAAAAATGACATTTTTTGGTAAATCATAAAACTCTGAAATAGCAATTTTATTATGATATGGAATAGTTAAATTAAATGTGAACAGAAATGACATATCAATATATGTGCAGTAGTTTTGTTATGAAAGGAGTGCATAAACATGAATTGTATGTACAATGGATGTCAAATTATTTCCCTATGTCAGCATTGTGAATTAATGGTGACAGGTGTTTTGCAGTTGGTTCAAAGTGTAATTTTAAGTTAAATGTGATCACTAGGCAGCAATACTTTTCTATAATGTGAAATTATTTTAAAAATGTCATTCCTGTAGTCTTCGGCAAAAATGTTTGTTTTTAATAACCCTGCAAAATTATTTGTTTTTTTGTTTACAATGGAAAAAGTGCATGTCATTCATGAAAAGTGTGGTGTAAGCTAAAAAATCTTGATTACTAAGATAGGACTGTAAAACAACACTTTTCTTTGACATCTCATTGTCAGAAATATGAGCGAACATTAGTGCTGCAAACAATTTTCAAAGTAAAGTTGTTAATACATGGTCAAAAAATCACCAGAAGTCGCTAAATGATGTCTTTGTCTCGTTTACATATTCATATTAAAGGGGGGACTAGCTAAAAACATCTTACTGAAATGGCAATGTTTAGCCCTGTGGTGGGGGGATTATAATGTGAACAAGAAACTAGCAGTAGTGGCTTTTTTTTTTTCTTTGTGTGGTTATAACACAGAGACATAAGCAGCATGATACAGTGACATTACATCAAAGTGGGGGGCTTAATTTTGAGAGTGGCGGTGTGGTGTTGTGCAATAGTGTGGATCAGTGACATTAGATCAAAGTGCTGTCCCCTGTGAAAGTTTGCAAACTATGATTCAGTGACATTCATTTGGAGGGGTGGCAGATTTCACAATGTGAGACTGCAAGGAGTGAATGGTGCACCTCTATACAAATATCCTCAACCAAATAAATCTGTAGACAGTCTTACAGAACCTTTTGTGTAACAATGCATAAAAATGCGTAAAGATGACCTCTTGCATAAGCAGTATATTTCCTATCTTTAACGCACAGCTGTGATATGTAGTATAAGCGACCAATCATAGTCAAATATACATCAATAAAAAGGTTGGAAACTAAGCTATCCAATGAAAATGAGTCTTTTATTGTATGTGGTGTATAGGTGACATCACTGGTAAAAGCAGTATTTTAGTTGAAGCCTTCATTTACATGATCGTAGCAATCAGAGCAGTCAGTAGCACATTCACGTGAATATGACATAGCCAGCGACTGAGACCATTTTGTAGCTGTGATTAGCTACAATAAAATTAAACAGGCTTGATTTTGTCTTTGGTTGGAGGGGCAGACAGGGAGTGCAGGAGAGCTGACAACTAATGAATGCTCATCCAGAAATACAGTGCATAGAATGTAGTGTCACTGAATAAGCAACACATGTGTTTTCAATCTTACAAATAGAAGAGGTGCTCACCTGTCTGATATCTGATGTCTTAATATAAAAACAGAATCGAAAAAAGAAAGAAAAGGGCAGACACTGTGATTGGACTCACCGCACCTATTAACCTTCATATAGCACTGGCTCTGTCAGGCAGCACCGGGGCTATGGGCCTCACAAACAGTAAAGAAACTCTTCTGTCTGATATCTCATATTTTACATACCATAACAGAATGGAAAGTAAAAAGAAATTAAGGGTTGAGACTGCAGCTGAACTCGCCACAGCTGTTAACCGATCGATGAACATGGACTCTGTCAGGCAGCACACTGTTGACTGTCAGAAAAAGTGACAAGCACAATTACGCCAGAAGATCGGCACTCAATTGGTAAATCTGGCATGGGCTGGGATTTTTAATCGTTTAATTTGACGTGGTGCAGGGAAAAGATCAGCAACAAAAGGTTGTGTAACGTGACATTATCTTTAGAGGATTAATGTGGACAGTTCACACAGACTGGCTGGGCTAGGAATTGAAATAGGACTGAAGGAGAGGTGAAGCAGCAGCATTATTCACTATGTCCTCCATATTGTGTGTGTGTGTTTAACTATACATAAATCCTTCTGCTAGAAACATGATGAATATTAAAAAAGGAAAAGCTTTTAGTATTTAGAATTGTCAATTTTTTATGTCAAACATTTACCACCCCTTAGACTAAATTCTGTATCCAATAAAATCAACTCAAAGGAAACCAATAGCAAAGTTTCAATTAGGCATTCCATATAATAAAGATAAATAAATAAATTTATTGGCAAATTTTGTTGTGTTATAATTTTTGTGTAAATCTATTTTTTTAGAAATGATGCTTAATTTTGTATTAATTACTAGATATGTTTGCTCGTTAATAAAAGCAGCCTTCTCTGGTAAACAGCAGAACCATGTGGCTGAAAATCAATAAACTACATAGCATGCAGACAGGGTCAGAAGGCTTAGCTTTTCTTTAATAAAACATTAGAATGGCCAAAAAGTATAATCTAAGTGACTTTGACATCATCATGTACACAGGGTCAAAAGCTCTTTAACAAAACATTAGAATAAGCAAAAGAGTAATCTAAATGACTTTGACAATCATTATGATCATTGGTGCCAGATTCAGAGGTTCCAGAATCTTAGAAATGGTTGCCCTCTGGGATATTCATACACTACAGTCTCTACAGTTTACAGAAAATAGTTTGATAAACGGAAAATGTCCAGTGAGCAATTTTTCTGTGGGTTAAAACACTCTATTAATGCCACAGGTCACTGGGAATCGATTAGCTATGTGCAAACCAACAGAAAGGTCACAGATTATGTAATATAAGCACTTTATGTAAGGATTTTTTTTTGTTCTTTTCTGTGTAACCAAACCTTCGTGTGCCAGTACATTTATGATGGAGATGATGAAATCATATAACTGTTTTAAGCAGCTCTATTATTTATATATAAGAAGTTCTTATTTAATGAAAAAATAGTTTGCCAAAGGTTTTCAATCTATCTAGAAATTTTGGCATCATTCTATCTATACAAAATATAGGGTGTTAGATGGGCTATACAGTTTATACGAATTATGCTAGACTTTATAAGATCAAGCAGTTCCACATGTCTTCAGTCTTCATGAAAGAGAACTGCAATGTTCACATTCAAGGGCTTTCCCAGGCCTATTGTAATCACGACATCCACTGGAACAACAGTAGTGGTGATCTCCCTGACACATTACAACACAAGTGTGTAAAAGATCATTTCAGAATACACACCTCTTTGGACCCTAAAGCCAACAGGCTAAAACATTTAAGGCCATACCAAGTTTCACTCTTGTTGACTAGAAACAAGATGATGAAATGGAAATGCCATGTGATCACCAAAGCTGAGTAACTGACCATTGGCAAAATGTTAGGTTAGGTCAGAATTTATCATGACCAGCACCAAGCAATGGATCTATCCTACCTTGAATTAGCAGTGTGGGGAATTTCTTCATGGCACACAATATGCCAGTGCATATTGTGCCTCTTAATACTGTCACACACATGCATATGGGAGGCAGCTAAAGGACTGGGAAGTGGGTAATACCTTGCCGGACCAGGGGGTGGCAGAGTGCACTGATCAGCCTGGGCTCGATGATGATACTTCAGGTCCAGGTCCCGATGACGCCATTTCCTGTTCCAGTCCTGATGACATCACTTTCGGTTCCAGTCCCGTTGATATAATTTCCTCTAACCGGCTTTAAAAATGCCATTTTATGTATTTTCTCTACGAAATTTTCAAGTACACAGGGTGGCTACCCCAAACTTTTTGTGGTGTCCTTTGCATCATTTGACAATACCAAAACAATGTTATTTGAATGCAACAGCATACCTAAACATTGTTGCTGACCATGCACATTACTTTATTGTCTAAGTCAACCTTTTTTCAAATGCCTACGTGAAGCAGAAAGCAGACATCACTTCAAGCTGGGTCTTTCAACATCATTTTGCTACAATGGTCGGCACATTCCTTATATCTCAACCTATATATACATTATTTACAATTTATGTATAACATATAATGGTAACATGATAGAAGAGGAATGACAGTTCCAGCATTTGTTGCCCATTAAGCACATGCAGCCTGGGACCCTGCTTATACTCACGCACTACTGTGATTGGAACCTCAATCGTGGAAGGATGTGAGATCCACGTGATTTCTAGTAGAAAATACTGTATTTCTGGACAAAGTGGAACATAAGTTTCTCAGCCTGAATGTGCAGGTGAAAAATCTGCAGGAAATGTAAGATACTGTCAAGTCCGTATGTGGGATGAGAACCCCAGGGACAAAGTGCGTAGCATCATATATGACCTCATACAGATCCCAAGGTAGGATTAAACATCACTCTTCTGAAGTAGTTCCTGACTGACAGCTTGCATGCAGGGTGAGACAGAGATCCCTATAATTATAACTATCATTATAAAACTCAGTAGTCAAAACAAATACCTTCTTCTTCTTCTTTCGGCTGCTCCCATTAGGGGATGCCACAGTGGATCATCTCGATCCATATCTTACTATCCTCAACATCTTGCTCTGTTACACCCATCACCTGCATGTCCTCTCTCACCACATCCATAAACTTTTTCTTAGGCCTTCCTCTTTTCCTTCTGCCTGGCAGTTCCATTGTTAGCATCCTTCTCCCAATATAACCATCAGCTCTCCTCTGCATATGTCCAAACAAACGCAATCTCGCCTGTCTGACTTTGTCCCCCAACCATCCAGCCTGAGCTGACCCTCTAATGTACTCATTTCTAATCCTGTCTATCCTCGTCACACCCAATGCAAATCTTAGAATCTTTAACTCTTCTACCTCCAGCTGTGTCTTCTGCTTTCTGGTGAATATATATATAAATAAATATATAAATTAAAATTTCTAAGATTCCATTTCAAATAATAATAGCAAAATAAGTCCACATATGAGTAGAAACAAAATTAACAAAAAAGGAAAGTTTAAAATAATAAATTAATGCGCTGACATTCATTCTATACCAGTTCAGGAACGACGACACTCTATCCTAGAGTCCTGTGATAAATGATAAATCATAAAGAATACCTGAGACAAAACCTAGCATAGGAGAGGCATACGTGCTGTCCTTTTGGCCTGGTAACGTTGGCATTTGACACTTTCTGATAGTGGTGTCTATAGGTTTCTTCTCCCATAAATAAAGTCAAAAACACAAATCTCCTGCATAGTTGTCAATATTTACAGACAAAGTGAAAAAAGATAAGAAATTATTGTTTTTGAGTGAAATAGAAATGTAAAAGGTTGGGCGTTTTACACTTACTCTTTCAGTGGTGTTGATCAGTGAAATTTGCCAGAATGTTTTTCATAGGAAATATGCTGTGCCCTGCCAGCGACCTTGTTTGTCGAAAATTTTCCTGGAAATTCAGGAGCCGATGAACCCCATAATGCTTTCCAATGCCAATGTGACATCACAGAGCTGTAGCAGCCATGCCCTGAACATTTTTGCACACTTACTGTAAGATCGCTGCCTGATATGCTTCAGGCATTCTAGACATAACAATCTTATCCAGCCAGATTTGCAAATGCATGCATTTACGTATATATTTAAAAAGGCATTTTTATTTGAGGGGTACATAAACTGTCCATAATGAGAGTATTTTGAGTACTGCTACCTGATATATAATAATAATGATCCCTGTACGCTGGCTGCTCAGTGCCACATGGCTAATTTGCATACAAAATTAGCTATGTGCCACCCTAAAGAGTCAAAACAAGCCTTAAAGGAGCACTCCTTCTCAAGTTAGAATGCGAAACTTTGAAACAACAGTAATAATGACAAAAGATTTATTACTAATTATAAGCTGTTTCAAACGTCATAATGGAAGAAAAAATAGCAAAGTATCTGCACAGATATATCAGAAGTAAAGAAGATGTTGAGCCATGACTTCAAATAATGGAATGAGCCAGACACATGCTACTGTTTCGTGGTGCAGACTAATGTAGATTGAAACTCTGTGAGTTAAATGATATATGTGTTTTTTAAAACTTACTTATAGTCTGTTTCTATTTGTTGCACATTATTTATGGTTATCCTTCTGTCTGCGTCTTTTGTTGTTTGAGGCATTGTGGCACAGTGATTAACACTCCTGCCTGACAACTCTAACATTTTTGACTACAATACGGTTTTGTTGAAAGACATCTGGGGTGCTTAAAAAGACCATTGGACCATTATAATCTACGTAAAGCTAGTTTGGTTCCTCTTTCTTAAATGACTTCAGTGCATTTCAAGGAGTTCAGCAAAATTCATGAACATTACTGTGATTTCACCGATCTCACGGTGAATTGAACTTTGCACTGTTCGCTCATCACTATCCTGAAGCAATAATCGTACCTCAGGCCAGGAGATTTTATCTCTTCACAATATGACTACAGTATATTCTTTTTCAGATTGTTTTTTGAATTATCTATTTTTGGTGAAATTGTTTGATTACATTTTGCCTGATGAAGGGGCCTGAGTTGCCTCGAAAGTTTGCTTATTGTAATCATTTTAGTTAGCCAATAAAAGGTGTCATTTTGCTTGACTTCTCACTACGTTCATAATGGCTGGCCCAGTACAACACCCTAGTACTGGTGACATTGTGAAAACTTATGGCCTTTACTAATATGCACAGACAACTACACTGCAAATACTAAAATGACCCGTTTCTTGTCAGTTGTTGGGTATTCCCATGTGCAAAGATTAACTAATAGAATCTGTTTCTAAGTTTTTCTAAAATCTACAGAGTGTCACATCCAGTATTCAGTGGACTCTTCTGTGCTACTTTACGTATAATAGAGGCAAATATTAAAATTTTCTGAAGATGGTGACATCCTTTATAAAGTGCCTCAATTATATCTGAGCATGGCTTAGGTGGTACAATCAGTCTTCAGCCTTGAATTACTAATAACTACTCATGTTATGTACCAATATGTTGATGCTGACTATATTATAAAGTGTACTAACTCCTACTGGCAGCTTAATAACACATAGATTCTATTTTTGTAGACTGTTTTGTGTGCATATTTTTATTATCACATTTTTCATTTATTTTCATTATTTCCTTGCTTTGATTCATATTCTTAAGTGCTTTAAAAAACACCTTGTAATGTTAAACGCAGTAGAAAGTTCATATATAAAACATTAGCAATTTATTAGATGCCAGCTCCCATTGCAGCAGAGAAGTTAAATGTACTGTAGCCTGATGAATATGTGATGCAGAGACCCCCTGAAAATAAAACTTTTTTCATGTGGGTATGTTCATTTAAATGTATTGTTAAATAACTTTGTGCTACTGGAAAATCGATGATTACCAAAATGCTCATATTCATTTGATCAAACTGCCTTTCAAGCTCTGCTGAACTACGGGGAATCCATTTTATGCAGTTTAGCAAACGTGTAATTTGTTCATCATTATGATGATTTTCCCCACATACATTTATTGCAGTAGAAATTTCAGATACTTTTCATTTTTTATGGAATGGTTTTATAGCATATCAGTTAGCTGTCTACAAAGCAAAATTAGCCACAATAAAACGGGGCAGATGACAGATTATCATAAAGACGAGGAAGGTGCTGGCATGATAACACATGAGAAAATTATGGTGTAGCTAAGTGTTAAGTAGAGCATGACTAGAGGACCAAATATGATATAATAATTCAAATATTTCTAACAAGTTTTAACACATAACTTGTGTGTGTAGACCGTTAAATCAATGTCTTCCTCCACCAACAGTGTTCAAGTAAATTAATAATATTTTGATGTTCCTTGACATATCTACATCCCTTAGTACCAAATTATTTTTTGAAAATTATTCTTAGCTCTTGCATTTTTATTTATTTATTTAAAAAAATAAAACTATATTTAAGTCTAGCACATAGAAATTTGAAAAATGTAGCAATTTTTCTAAATTAGTAGCTAAAAAAATAAAAACTCACGATTTACCAAAAAGGACTAGAAAATCATGGGACTCATAACAAAAAGAAAGATGGTACCAACATTACCACACAGTTATCCAATCAAAATGTTATTTATTTTCATGATTACATAAAGTAAATCAATGTAAATTTTCAATAGATGTAGTTTATTGACAATTTCTGTGATTTGTCAGATACTCATGTACAGTTAATCGTTTTGCAAATCACGATTAGTTAAGCAAAAGCTGGAACAGAACACAATGATAATTGCAATAATACTGTTTTACTGGCAATTTGGCACCAAGAAGGCAGAACAAAACCCTTTGGATGTTAAGTCACTTTCAAAATGATGTGTTGATATAAAAGCTCCAAGGATCAAAAACGGCACATATGTTCACCTTCACAAACGAACACTTCTGGAAATGTTTTTTTTTTGTTTTTTGAGCAAAAAGAAACAGTAGGATCTTTGGTCAAAGCGTTTTTGCCTTTAAAATAATCCTACTTTGTTCCAAATTGTATATTTCATTATTAGTTTTGTTAATTAATTACAAAATGGAATGACCAATTAGGTTGTTTGGTTGCACAGTTTATACTACACTGCTACTCTTGTTTTATTGTGATGTTTAATTGAAACACAGTACCTTAAATGAATTAAGGTCAATCCTAAATATACTGTAACAGTAAAATGTGTTTTCTCATAACTTTGTAATATTTAATCAATAATAATCTATATAAACAAATATGATGTTTGTAAAGGTGAAACACATGCAATTTCTAGTTTGTTGATAGTGAAACTAGGCCATTCTATGCATGAAATGCAATTGCTTTATAGAAAATTAAAGGCTACGCTACCTAGCAGAAAGAGCAAAGCATTAGTAATAACAGTTAATAAACCCATGAATGATTTGTTTGTAGTTAATTTAGAAGGACAACATTAAAAAAAGCAAGCAGTGAAGTGGGTCTCACATGATTGGTACACTTATGTTATATTACTGGCACGCTGCCCTTAAATGAGCAGAATATTAAGTGAAACAGCATTTAACTCAGTCCAAAATAAAAGCTGGTACACACTGATAGAAGTGCATTCATCCTGACCTTGTTGCTGTAATTGCAAATATTTGTGTTGTATTTTTAAAATTATTAAAATCCAAAAATTAATAGATCCCTATCATTAATATGGGGAAAGATTGTTCTTTAGGAGACAATGCATTAAAGGTTGTATTGATTTAACAGTAACTTTTTGATATTGTAATATCCATTCATTTTCTTAAAAATAATTATTTTTTCTATTATGGTGTCATGGGAAGCAATGAGAGAGAGAATTATGAACCATTTCTTCAATGGACACCAGTCCATTGTGGCACTCACTTATGCTAACTCATAAAAAGTGAGTTGAGTTACTAATTTCCCTGATACACTTCTGTTTGGAATGGGACAATTAACCAGGTCCTGAGAAAAACTATTCAAACACTGGGAAGATATACAAACTCTATCCAGTTAGCAATTAAGTCAGGAAAATTATGTGTACAGCCTAAGGCTGTAATATTTTATTATTATTTATATTCAAATATTTAAAAATATGTAAAGACTGATTTAACCTATCCACCATAAACATTTTGTCAAGACCAAAGATGGAGGGTTGGGATTAATCAGGGTAATTATGGATATCCTGAGTATCCAGCAGAAGATGCATGTTCCCAGGGAATGTGTTCATTTAGAACTTCAACCATAGTACACCCAATATACACAGTTTGTGGACATCTAACCATCACACCTTTATGAGCTTGTTGGATATCAAAATATTTCAAAATCATGGCCATTAATATGGAGTTGCCATCCAATAAGCAATTGATGCAATCAGCGTTTCAACTCATCGTAAAGGCGTTCAATAGGGGTGAGGTCAGAGCTGTGTGCAGGGCACTTAAGTTCCATCATATGAAACTCATCAAACCATTTCTTTATGGACCCGTGTGATACGTGGTCCATGGCTCTGTGCTGATTTTAAATAAATAATCGTGCCCAACAAAAGTGCTGGCTCTAATCAGGCGTGAGTGCACTTCACTCAGAGGACAGATGGGGGTGCCTGCCAAATCATAAAGACATGTGCTAGTGAGTGCGTCAGGCAGGTGCCACATTAATTCCTCGGAGTACGTAGCACGTTCACACCGATACCCCTTGAGGAGCGTTAGTGTAAGAGGAGTCAGCATGGGGCAGAGAGGGGAGGAAAAAAAATGAAGAAGAAAGACAGGAGAAGAACCATGAGAACAACATCGGAAGGAGAAGCAGGATGAGCAACCAGCCAGGGTATGAAAGGCTGGTTGGATGTCCCTGTGACTGAGTGAAGGGTTGTCGCTCCAGGAGCGGATTGTCTCCACTGATTTATTGTTTTGGAATGAGAGCAATCATGGTGGAGTCCTACCCCAGGGATCCAAGGTGCGCTAGAGGAGCGAGATGGAAAACTGGAGGACAACCGACCTTGAGTGGTCTGACCGATGCTGCTTGTGGCAGCCAAGATGGCGGTTTGGATTGGTGAGGACTGCGGCTGCTGGAGTCTCCACCAGCTTAGTGAGCAGTGGGAATTGTGTTGGGTTCATCCGTCAGAACAATGGACCTGATGGCTGATGTTTTTAATCTTGTTTTATTCTGGATTTTTAATCTTGTGGTTGTTCACTTGTTTTATTGGATTATTAATTAAAGAGAGCACTGCAGTTTTTGGGACACTTTTTTTGGACTGTTTTAATAAAAGCACCAAGGCACTTTTACTTTGCTATGTCTGTGTGTTGTGTCCTCATCTGCTGGCTCATTCATCAGTTTCATTATTGGCAGTTACGGGTTCAAGAGGCTTCCCAGAAGTACCAGGTAGCGTGATGTTGACCCGTACCATCACAACCTGGCTTTATGCATAGGAAACAGTCATGTTGGAACAGAGAAGAGCATTACCCAAATTCTTGCACCAAAGGTGGAAGCACACAATTGTCTAAAATGTCTTTGTATGCTGTAGCCTTAACGGTACCCGTCACTGGAACTGAACAGGTCTAACCATGAAAGACAGCCATTAACACCCAAATTTACAGTAGGTGCCATACAGTCTGAAAGATAGTGTTTGTCTGGAATCTGCCAAACCCAAACTTGACCATCAGACTCGTAGATAATGAAGCATGATTTATTTGTCCAGAGAACATGTTTCCACTTTTCCAGAGTCCAATGGCGGTATTGTGCATAGTGATCTTATGCTCGTGAGTAAATGCTTTGCCACTGAACCCCCTTTCATGAAGCTTCCAACCATTTGTGTGTTGATGTTGCTTCCAGAGGCAGTTTAGAACTCTATTGTGAGTGATACAGCAGACAGTATACGATTTGCACTTTCTGCTAAAGCACTTAGACACAGTTGGGAAGGGATATCCTCGGTCCATTTAGTCCTAGGCCAGCTTCAAATTCAACAGTCAATTTCATTAATTTAATACCCCTAAAGCAGTTCCCTTGGTGCAAAAGTAGCCAATCCCACAAGAAAACATTTCCTTCTGCCCATTGGTGCATGTTTATTAACATTATGAATATATTTTCTGATTACCAAAACTGCATATACCAGTAAACAAAACATTATGTTTATTCATTAACCTGATGCTCCTTTAACCTGAAACTCTTCATTTTGCCTAGTTTAATGTGAAATTTGCCATGTTTGTTTTTAGCTACCCTAAATCGAAAAATACCCTTCTCTGACTAAATTCAGTTAGCATTTCTTAACGTGATTAGTAACCTAAATTGTTAAAACATGTTTATATATGTATGTTTACTGAGCATACATGCATTAAAAGCAGCTAAGCTTACAGACTACAGTGATGTACAGGCTACAATGTGATTAAAAAAGCACAAAAACTTGTTTTTTTGGAATTAGTGGGTTCACATAAGTCCACAAATACGCAGAGTTCTAAATGAATTTAGATCTTCAGAATGAGTTTCTATTCACTGCTTTTTATTCACTTATTTGTTTTCTCAAGTACAATTCACTCCACCTGAGACCTCATATGGAATACATTAAGTGGGTAAAATGAATGAATGGATGGTTCTTACAAAAATGAAACATTACAAAACATCTAGAAATGTCAGCATTTGTAGAGAATTTTTACACAATAGAACTTGCGCATGAATTCTATTTTTGGTAACAACACGTCATATTGATGTGCTGCATAAAAAACAGGGTAACACTTTAGTTTAGGTACTGGGAAAAATTAAGCAATACACATTTACTCTTATGTAAAAAGACCTTAACAAAGGCTTCTTTTGTAGATAATACACTTACAAAACATCAGTAAAGTGGTTATTTATCTGTGCAATATGGTTCACTAAAATAACTTTGGAATGGCTTACGTGAGACATATACTGTATCTCTTGATACAGTATTTTTATACTTCATTGTAGACCTGCGAATCCCTCATATTTACCAGTAATTGTACCAGCATATCAAATTCCACACTGCACAGAGATGGATAACCACTTTACTGATGCTTCATAACCATAATTAAGACTAAAAGAACCCTTTGTTAAACTCTTGCTGCATAAGAGTAAATGAATAATAGATTTATTTTTACAGTACCTAAACTAAAGTGTTATACTATTGATTAAGCAGCACATCTCTATGATATTTGAATTGTTTCTCCAAAATTAATAATGAAAAAAATGAAATGAAAAATGAATGAAAAATGAAATTTCTACACTAACTAACAAAATTACACATTAAGCAAGTACAATATTCTGAAGTCTACATGAAAGTCTGGGTATAGTGCCATTAGTTAAGAAGGAATAATTGACATTTTCAAATGCAAATGCATTATTTAACACAGCAAAACTGAAAGGAAAGTTATTTGGCTGCTAGTTGATCGCACTGCTAACTAGTGTAAAACTTTCAGAAATATTGCAAATCTATTCTCTATATATAAAATCATAAGCTTAAAAGTGCAACGATTCTATGCAATGATTTTATGTAACATTTTTATGTCACATTTTTTGTTACACTTTAAATCGGGCTTATTTGAAAACCTACATTCTTTTCAGAATTTATCAAACTTTAATGTGATGTTGTTAAATTTTCAGATTCTTATACCGTTTTTAAATTATAAACTAAAAAATCAAGAAAGTTGTGGTTTGTAATATGAAGAAAGTTATGGTTTGTAATATGAAGAAAGTCGTGGCTTAGATAGATAGATAGATAGATAGATAGATAGATAGATAGATAGATAGATAGATAGATAGATAGATAGATGACCTGAAGGTCTGTCACTGAAGCTGCTGTTCTATCTGGAGTTGAAACTGTTCAGTGGATGTAGTGGATTTTCCATTATTGACAGGAGTTTGCTCAGCGTCTGTCGCTCTGCCACTGATGTCAAACTGTCCAGCTCTGTGCCTACAATAGAGCTTGCCTACCTCACCAGTTTGTCCAGGCGTGAGGCATCCATCTTCTTTATGCTGCCTCCCCAGCACACCACCGCATAGAAGAGGGCGCTCGCCACAACCACCTGATAGGACATCTGCAGCATCTTATTGCAGATGCTGAAAGACGCCAGCCTTCTAAGGAAGTTTAGTTGGCTCTGTCCTTTCTTACACAGCCTACCAGGGCCTACCAGGCCGCAACTGGGGTTTTAGCGCCAAAGGCACCAGGGGGGCTTGGCCCTTCTACTTTAAACATACTGTAAATTTATTGTCAAAATATTTATGGAAACATATAGTAACTAGTTGTGCTACCCATCTAAGATGTGTCAAAGTCTAAGTAACCAGTGTAGACCTTAATGTTTGCAGTATACCATTCAATGCATATGTCTCTGTTATATACCATTTTATTACTACAGTGGTTTGTAATGCACCATCTTTTGGAATGACAGAAACATAGCAACTGGACAGACACACAGACAATTATCTTTTTTTTACGGTGGAAATATCAGGAAGTCAGTACAAAGTAAAAAACATAGAACAATTTGAAGAAAAATATGCTGTTGTGACTGTGTGGAGTGGTAATGAGTTAATCATGTACTTAACACTAGAATTATTTTGGCGTTAGTATGCATCGTGGTACACTGCAGAGCTATAGCGCGTCTTTAGTGAAAACAGCCGTGTCAGATGGGGTTGTATGGATTGATTCTGAACGCGACTGAGAGAATGAAAAGTGAATAAAAAAAGCTAACCTTTACAAGGATCATAAATTGCACCGGCTGTTACAGACTGAAATCAAATGTATGCTTTTATTCTAAAATAGTAAGAATAAGAGCAGTTTATTTCTCAAAACAGAGGGGCGCAAGATCAAACTCGTGACCCCTTGATTCCCAAGCGGGGGGCTGAGTCTATTGAACCACGGAGGCAGTTACAGTAAACTGGTGTCAATGTCGCATGTTAAGGCGGCGTTTTGTTTCTGCAGTTATATTTTTGAATAAAAGCGCAATTGTGTTATTCTTGTGAAAATGTTTCTTTGCTATTAGGACTTCAGGCTTCATACATTATATAGTTTATGCCTACATTTTGTCATCTACTACTAGAATATAAAAACGTTTCTGTTTTAACAATGTGTTGACACAGATTACTGTAGAAACGGAACAGACATGAAATGCGTGTGTTCCAAACAACGATCTATTATTTCCACTTTAAAACTCCACTTCACTCCCAGATACTCAATCAAGGCATGAGCTGAGAGAAGTTCGTGCACGTTCTAAATTGGTGGGGGGATGGAATAGCCGGCTGCTCCAAGCTTCTCTTTATCAGCACATTTAGAAGACAAAGGACGCTGGCGGAGAGGTGTGAAGGGATTTAAGAAGCAGTTTAAGGTGGGACGGAATTACGAGTTTTTTCGTAGGCTCTGGTAATTCTAGTGTTAAACAAAATGTTTATTTGACACATAAAAGTATACACAGTACAATACGTAGTGAAATGCTTAGTTGATATCTCCAAGATTGTTCATTAGTAACAAGCATATAAAAAAGGCAATAAACAATAAATACAAAAATCTACAAATACCAATAAATGTAATCATATACAGTGGTAGCAATATTGTAAATAAATGTAAAAATAAATATAAGCATACATGCATATGTTCCTAAGTACCATGACATATGAGAATCCAAAAAAGTAAACGTATTGGAAGTGAAAAAGTGTGAAAGTTTGCAAAGGATAAAACAATTGCTATGGTAAAATTCAGCCACTCTAAGCCTTTAGCTTCAGTTTGTTGAGACAATAGGGTACCATGTAGCCGTAGGCACTGTCTCTGTTTAGGATCAGGATGGACTACGGAAAGAAGCTCTTTCTCAGTCTATTAAAACTGGTCTTCAGGCAAAGGTTTCCCTGACTGCAGCATGCAGAAGAGGCCATTGTGTCAATGGTTGGCATTTTAATGATTTGTTTTACCCTAATCTGACATCACTTGGTATAGATGACCTGAAGGTTAGAGAGCGCACTACTGATGATACGTTCAGTTGTCTGCACCACTCTCTGCAGAGCCTTGCAATCCTGATGTGTCCTGTTTTCAAATCAGGAGATAGTAGTTCCTGTCAGGATAATTTTGATGGAGAATATGTAGAAGATTCCTATGGCAGCTGAGGTTGTAAAAATATTGTTATGCCATCTTCATCAAGGGGTCAGTGTGTATGAACCATGTCAGGTCCTCTGTGATGCAGACACAGAGGAATCTGAAACTGTCCACTTTCTCCACCTAGGTGCTGTTAATTATGTAATGGAGGTATTGCCTCTGCTATTTTTGTACAAAGTCCATAATCAACTCATTTGTCTTGCTGACATTCAGGAGTAGACTACTGTCCTGACACCAGTGTGACAGACTGTCCACTTTATTCATATAGGCATGCTAATTGTTTTTAGATATCAGGCTTGCAACTACTGTTTTATCACCAAAATTGACAATAATGTTAGAGTCATGTACAGTCATTTGTGTGGGGTGATTATTGCAGTGAACTCAGAACACCATGTGGACACTAAGTATTGAGAGTGAGGGATGATGAAGTGCGGGCACCCACTTGATCCACCTGGAGTCTGCCTTTCAAAAATTTAAAAACCCAGCTGCACAATGTATGTTCACTTGAGCTTGGTTTATCTGAGGGGTTTGCTGACATTAAAATTCTAGACTATAGTCTATAAAAAGCATTCATTCACAATTCTCTCTCCTGTTGTCCAGGTAGGCCAGTACTGTATGTAGGATCAATTTGATGACATTATCTGGGGATCTACTGGAGTGATATAAGATCAGAAGATCAGAAACGGATCTATGTCTCTGGGCAGTGAAGAGCATATATGTATTCTTGACTAGCCTCTTGAACCACTTGCTAAAGGAGGGCAATGGGATGGTGGTCATTCAGGCAGGTTGGATGTGATTTTTTTAGGAACAGGGACATTGGTGGATCTTTTGAGGCATGATGGTATGACAGAGTAGGTTAAAGAGAGGTTTAATATTACTGGGATCACTGGTACAAGCTGATTGGCGCAGATCCTAAAAAAACATGTACAGTGGAACCTCGGTTCACGACCATAATTGGTTCCAAAACTCTGGTCGTAAACCGAGTTGGTCGTGAACCGAAGCAATTTCCCCCATAGGATTGTATGTAAATATAATTAATCCGTTCCAAACCATACAAACTGTATGTAAATATGTAAATATATGTAAAGATTAAGCACAAATATAGTTAATTACACCATAGCATGCACAGTATAATAGTAAACTAATGTAAAATCCATTGAATAACACTGACACAAAAAACCCAGGCTCCCTGCTCAGCTACACGAGCAGGCTCGCTCGCGCTTTCTCTCTGTCTCTCTTTTTGAACAGAGGGGAACATTTGAGCAAATCCAAAGTTTAATTTAAAAACAAACCACAAGCAACCAAAAAACATTGCAGGAGTTCATGCTAATAGCCTTACAGCCCGATTGTTGTAAACACTATTTTTAAAATGAGTTTTAAGCACAGCGGGAAAAAAGGAACATTTGAAAAAAGCAAAAAGTAACATTGCAACAATTCACACTACGAACTGAAAAATGAACTTTTGAAAAATCCGTAATACAAAAACCACCAAGAAAACTAACCTTGCATGAGTCGAGTTCTGGCATGAAGTGAGGAGGAACTGGGTGGAGAGGAGGATGTTTTCCTTCAGGTGTTTTTGTTCTTGTGATTTCTTGGGTTTCTGGTGTTTTTAGCTGTTTAGCTGGTGGGAGTGAAAGCCTCATGCAGCCATTCCAAAAACAAAGTCCTTGTGACCCAACCCTTCATGTTTGCCCTCCACATTACTGGCAGTCTGAAAAGGAGAGTCGTAGCCCACCATCTGAGTGTCATATGAAAGCTTATTAGGGTACAGAAAAAAAGGGCACACAGTGGGGTAAAAGCACAAAATGTCAACTTCAGTCTTGAAATTTCCACTTTAATCACGTAGTTTATTTTGTCACTAAAGCAGAACATCATAAACTTCATCTTAAAATCATTTAATTAACCAGTTTCTTATATCACATTGTAATTAAAGTAGCACGTTAAATGCTTTGTTTTGTATGTGTTCTGTGTGCTTTATGTGTGTGAATCACTACATGCTTTTTAAACTGGCTTTCTTTTCCTCCAACAGGACACAGAATCCATTGCATTTGTGATATTACAGCTCTCTAAATAACTAAAATACTGAGATGTATACATGATGTCATTTTCATGATGATAGGAGTTAAAGCACGTTATTAAACAAGGGAGCATGGTGGTGCAGTGATTGTGCGCGACCTTCGATGAAATAAATTATTGCAGCAGTACTCAGGGGCGGCTCTAGGGTCGTGGCGGCCTTGGGCAGAGAAAGAATCGGTGGCCCCTTTGCCCGGCAATGTCAATATGATATCTTATGCATGGCGGATGACTATGTCCGTTTCGGACACTGCATAGCCGTCTCGTGCTCATGACACAAGCGTTTAACTTTTGCCAAAATTTGCCGCTGCATTTTTAGCTGCGTCGATATTTTCTCTTTCTTTTTTTTATATTCAATATATATTGGCGTGGCAGCCCCTGGGATTTGGTGGCCCTGTGCAGGTGCACAGTTTGCACATGCCTATCGCCGCCCCTGCAGTACTGTCTCTTTCAAACGTACTAACCTCCAATTCCCGTCCTTCCTTTTCTTTCTCCAAGGAACCAATCGCCACACAATCAGCTCTGTAATAGATGTTAAGCCATCTGTAAGCTTATAATGCCAATTCTTCAAAACTTTTAAGGAACATTGAAATATTTTCGTAGTACATGTTTAATTATTCTATCCTTCACGCCAGTCCCAGTGAAGCATACAGTGCGAGGCAGGAACAATCCGTGAACGGAGCGCCAGATCCTTGCTAGCGTAGCAACACCGTGTCCTTTAATTATTAACAATATAGATTATTTAAATGAAGTTAAAGTTTTATCTGTAAAATATAATGAACATATTTTGCTGCATTTCATCTTAAAAATGATATCGTCATCATATGTAAATATGCGCTTTATAAAGTGGCCCAGGTTGTGCAATATTATAACTGTAGTGCAAGTTTACAGTGAGGTGATTGTACTTGTAAGTACAAACAGTTCTACAAGGAGCAGTTGATGGACTGATTGTGTTCGTTTAGAGCTCTTGGGATGAAACTCTTTCTGAACTGCGAGATCCGTACAGGAAAGGTTTGAAGCGTTTGCCATGTGAGAAGCAGTTCAAATAGGAAGCATGGCTGAGGCAGCGTGTGCTTGATGCTTTATACCGATAATTCTCTTTCCGATCAGCTTCTCCAAGTGGTGCAATGAGAGTGTTATGGAAAAAGATGATCTGCTGTGGCAACCCTTAACAGGAGCAGCTGAAAGAAGAAGAAGGTGCAGTGAGAGTAACAACGTTAAAGCAGTTATGGTATTTGGAATAGTTTGACCATTCTGTGGACCATTATATTGTTACAGGTTAATTACAATCAGATGCATTAAACTGATAAACAATATGCGGTTAATTTCAGTGTATTTATAAAGCCGTGTCAGGGATGTGGATCTGAAAAAGAAAGGTAAACCACACAGGAACAGTAGCACTGCTTTGATCCTGGGTGCTGCCAGTCTGCAAAACTGAGCGGAGAACTTGCGTACAACGGGGTATGCGCTATCATGGAAATTTGCATGGCTTTACACCAAGTGTAGGTTTTATACATCGTGATTTGAACGTGGAAACGTTCTTACGCAACATTTCTGTGCGTACGCACCGTTTATACATGAGGCCCCAGATCATTACCTTCAGAACATTATTATCCACTAGTTTACCTATGAAGCCTACCACTGCTTCTGTAAAAACACTGATGTCATTATCAGAGCTGTGGCCTGAACGTGTTCTGGTGTCAGTCACTGAATCCAGGAGAACGGCCTCTGATTGGTCTGACCAAAGTATGACCTCACATATGACTGGAGCTGTCTGTTTTAGCCTTTGTTAATATCTTACATCTGGAAATAAGTAAGATGGCACCATCATTGGATTTGGCCAATGAAGGGGATGACTGGGCTTTAAAGCTGAATTTTAACAAGGGTACAGCAAAGAGTTCTTTCCCCTAAACTGACACCAGTGTAGAACTGTTTAAAATAAGGAATGGTAATTTATTTGCAAATTAATTAGTACAGGGCGGCATGGTGGTGCAGTGGGTAGTGCTGCTGCCTCGCAGTTAGGAGACCCGGTTCCTCCCTGCGTGGAGTTTGCATGTTTTCCCCGTGTCTGTGTGGGTTTCCTCCAGGTGCTCCGGTTTCCTCCCCTAGTCCAAAGACATGCAGGTTAGGTGCATTGGCGATTCTAAATTGTCCCTAGTGTGTGTGTGTGTGTGTGTGTGTGCAGACCCCCGTGACCCTGTAGTTAGGATATAGCAGGTTGGATAATGGATGGATTAATTAGTACAACGTAGTGAATAAAGTAAAAATATGGAAACACAAAGGCCAAGTAGTTTCAATAATAATATTCAGCCCTTTTGGTCCTTTGTAGCCTCATTATTAACATGATTCCCTTTTCTACCTCCTGACGTATCTTTTCTCCCTTTCCCCCAGATGAGCCCTTGCCACCTCTCCATGCCTGACTCCAAAATTCTCCTGACTGAGGAGTCCAATGTCCTTATACTGTAAGTTCAGTCCCAGGAGTACTTCAGGCACCATTTCAGCCTACCAAGAAGTAATTATGGACTGTCTATGTTCCCCCAGAGATTCTGGCAAGCACTATGTTTGTGGGATTTTAACTATGGAATGTCACAAGCAATTTGGGAAATACAGCACCTGTAGTGCTTGTCCCAGCAAAAACACCTAATAGTGCAGCATCCCATGCAGAAAATGTATCACTTGGAATGTGTACTTCTGTAAACTTCTCTGACTGCCTGTTTTTTTCACAGTGCACAATGTACGTGTATTGTCAAGAGATAAAAGCTAAAATGCTACAGCACACACTTCTATCAGTTCATCAACTTGGTCATTGTGCTTTAAAGGATTTCTGGGAGCTGAAATCTAACTTGATAGAATGGGGTATCAAGCAAGAACCATCCCTGGAGAGGGCAGTACTGTACTGAAGCAAAAACACATTTATGGCTTAGAATTGCCAGTTCTCACAGTATGTCATTGGACTGTTAGAGAAAATATTTTTAAATATACAATACCGAAGCTATAAGGTATTTTGTCCTTCAGAACCAAGCATGTCTTACACGAGACACAAGCATGTCATTTAAAACACACATTATAATACTATCTAAACCATGTTTTTTTCCACCTTAAAAATGTTGGAGAATTATAACTTTTTAAAATTAATTCACGCATTTACTTCTAGTGGGCGGCACAGTGGTGCAGTGGGTAGCGCTGCTGCCTCGTAGTTAGGAGACCCGGGTTCACTTCCTGGGTCCTCCCACCATGGAGTTTACATGTTCTCCCCGTGTCTGCGTGGGTTTCCTACCACAGTCCAAAGACATGCAGGTTAGGTGCATTGGCGATCCTAAATTGTCCCTAGTGTGTGTTTGGTGTTTGTGTGCCCTGTGGTGGGCTGGCGCCCTGCCTGGGGTTTGTTTCCTGCCTTCTACCCTGTGTTGGCTGGGATTGGCTCCAGCAGACCCCCGTGACCCTGTAGTTAGGATATAGCAGGTTGGATGATGGATGGACTTACTTCTAGTTGGACTGACGTCTGCAATGTGTTATTCACTGGCTATTAAAATCATTCTTTATGCAGTTTTCAGTTCATTCAAAATGCTGCTACAAGAAGAATTACACGAACCAGAAAATATGAATTCATACCTCCAGTTCTCAGGTTCTTACACTGGCTCCTGGTTAAGCTTAGGCCAGATTTTAAAACCCTCTATTAAGTTACAAAAAGGCCTGCTTATTTATCTAAGCTTATCATTACTTACAAACTGGAGTGCACATTAAGATCTCAATATGCTGGTTTGCTTCTGATTTCCATCCATCCATCCATTTTCCAACCCGTTGAATCCGAACACAGGGTCACGGGGGTCTGCTGGAGCCAATCCCAGCCATCACAGGCCACAAGGCAGGAACCAATCCCGGGCAGGGTGCCAACCCACCGCAGGACGCACACAAACACACCCACACACCAAGCACACACTAGGGCCAATTTAGAATTGCCAATCCACCTAACCCAAGGATTACTAAAATAACAGTGGGAGGCTAAGCTTTTAGTTACAGGGCCCCGAAGCTGTGTAATGATCTGCCTGCTCATATAAGAGACGCCCGTCCATTCACTCTCCGCTTTTAAGACTCACTAATTTAGTGTAGCATACCCTACTAGATTATAAATTGGCCCTAGTGTGTTGTTGCGGTTGATTTGTGTGTGTGTGTGCATGTGTGTGTTCACACTGTGATGGACTGGTGCCCTGTCCAGGGTTTGCTCCTGCCTTGTGCCCTATGCTAGCTGGGATAGACTCCAGCAGACCACTGTGACCATGCTCAGGACTAAGCAGTTTCGAAAATGACTGACTGACCGTTTCTACCGTGTTCTCTGTCTGTTTTAACAAATCTGCATTTATATGTGTAACAGTTCTGTATTTAGTAATTAGTATATTCAATACATGTATTTTAACTGAGAATTGTTCAAAGAGCTCTGTGCCTGTATTCAGTGAACAGCACAATACAAAAATAAGTTTTATTGTATTGTACTTTACATGTTTTTTTGCTATTTTTTTTATAGGGCAAAATATATTCCTTTTAATGTATTTGATCAAAAGTAAAAAATTATCCACTAGGCATAATACTGAAGAAGTTTGCATTTCAGATGAATAAAACGAGGGTGGATGTATGCAAAAGGTGCTTGGACTATATTAATACACCATTCAGTACAAAATGTTTAAAACTGGCATTTTAAATCATTGCTCTTAAGAAAATGATTTCAAAACCTGTCGGAACAATTCCTTATTTTAATAGTCTTCCTTTAGTTTAAAACCAAATGTTATGCTATTTTTTAACCAAAAACATTGCTACTTTTGAATGTCACCACATGGCATGCATGCATACAGTATACAAGGAGCTTCAGCTCTTTCACTCATGTGTAAACTGGAAACAATTAAAACACATGCTAAGTTACTTATCTACAATGTAATTGAAAAAGCAAAATCAGCTTTTACTAAATGAAATAAAATAGGATATATTAAGTAAACTGCTGACATTTAAACACATATACACACTGTTTTTACATGATATTATTTCTTTAGAAAAGAACAATGGCACACAGTAAAGGAAGAAACAAAGTAAAGATAAGAAATGAATGTCAAAATAAATAAATAAACAAACATCTATTTCATGTTGTAATCAAAACACATTATTAATACCTGTTAGCTTTTTATTCTATTTGATCTCTTGATCTTAGAATTAAAATTAGTAGACTGTTAAGAAATCAAGGAGCCTTAAATTCTGGCATACCAAGTACTGCTTTTTACTTGAACTAACTCCTGTCACATTTAACATGTTTCCTGGAATAATTTTTCATAGCTTTAAAAACCTTCTCTTATTCCTGTATATAAACTATTCATTTAGCTGTATTTCTTAGTGGGTGGCATGGTGGTATTGTATTTCTGCCGCTGCCTTAGAGTTCCAGGGACCCCAGTTAAATACCCAGCCTGATCTGTGTGTAAGGCTTAGACATTAACCCTGTGTTCAATTAGATTTAAGTCTCTTTCAACCATGCAGGCTGTCTCTGCAATTTAGAGGTGTTTTGACAGATCAACGCAAGTGTAAATGACTCAGTCTTTCAATTTTCCAGATCAACCTGTAGTAAAATTCCTAGGTTCTGCGTGAAGAAAACTATAAAACTGTCAAGTTGAGCGCAGTAAAAACCACAGTGGCTTAAAATAACGCCTACTGATGTTGACTGGAGAAATTCAGTTATAAAAAATTCAAGTAAATCGGTCCTGTCGACAACTCCCAGTTTGGTCTAAAAATTAACAATTTGAAAAGGGCCTTGAAATTGGAAGAATTCTGAAATAAATATGTTGCACTGCAACTGAGCTGTAAAGGAAACTGTTAAGTCTCATTATCAGCAGACACAGCCATATCCTGTCCTCTTATTAGATTAGAAGTACTTTTCACTGGCAAATCGAGCAGGGCTCTTAGGCTGCAGTGAACCAGTTTTGAAACTAATGGCATCTACTGCTCATCTTGTGCAACTTTTGAGAGCAGGTAAAATTAAATAACATAATTCTTTATGATCCTTCCTGTATACTTGAATGTCTATTGCTTCTGAAATATTGTGTAAAAAAATGTATAAATAGCTGCAATAGAACAATTAAAGCTCTTTTGTACATGCAACCCCTCCCAGAAGACATACTTTTACATGAGATTCTATCATGAGTATGTTCTGCGGGGTGACCCCTTTAGGCTAAGCCTGAAGACACAAGCTGGGACCACTGTGCCCTTAAGGTAAAAAAAGGTTAAATTGCTTCATTTACTTTCTTAGACATTGTAGGATTTGAAAAAAAATTAAGTTGAGCACCCAGGGGCGCCAATTTAAATGAAGAAACTGAGGGATTTGTAAGTTGGTTAATTAATCATCAGTCTTAACATCGGTAATACAGGTAATAATTCAATAATTCGGCAAGGCTCCTGCTATTTTTACCTTACCTTTCTCTTTTGCGGTTGGAGGTGCTCCGGCCTTTAGACTTATGTCACGGTAACTGAGGCACACTTGTTCTAAGACAGAATTAATATGATTTATTAATAAACACAAGGATTATAGAATTATGATAAGTGCATATACATACATTGATATATAAGACTTGATGCAGACAGAAATATAACATATTGGTTGGCTGTTTACTGGTATTTAGAATTCTAATTTATCTTGGCACAGATAATTAGTTTTACAATACCATGTCTTTATGGATGATATCCAATGTTATGTTGTGTTGTTGCTTTGTGATTGCTCTGGGATCAAGTGGAAGATTCATCATGCATTGCAGTGCACTCTATCTTTTTGTCAGTGCCTTGCAGCCACTTTTTCAGCTTGCCTTCTGCTGTCTTTTGCCTCTGCATAAGGAAAAGGGATTACTCTTTCCGGCCCAAGAGTTTAGTTTCGGAAGGTCCCTTTCTGAAGTGATTGCTTCTCAGCCTTGTCAGACAACCAGCAAATAGCTTTAGCTCGACAGACTGTGTCTCAGCTTCTGGTCCACAAAAAGAAGAGAATTTCACCTTTTCAGCTCCTCATGAAGAGGGAGGCTTATGTCTTGTTAGTTTCTGAGCAAACATTTTAGAAAGTAATTTTGAAGAACGCGCACCTGGGAAGAATACCAGAGTTTTCTCAGAATCCCATTGAGTGTGTCCCAAGTGAATTTCTGAACTTCTCCTAACTTTTCATTTGCTGACAGATAGGGTACATGTGGTTTTAAAAGAAGTTCTGAACCATCTACTCATTGGATTAAAGTTAAAGTTGTCTTCTAATAGGCAAGTTATTCTGTTATTTCAAGTGATCACTCATTGAATTACAGGTCTTTGTTCTGGCTGGTTTACTTTCACTCATACGTTTGAAAGCTATAAAGAAACATGCAAAGACAGCCTTTGCTAAATGGCAGGTCAACTCGGATTCATCCTTGTTATTAGGTGAAGTGCAGCCAGATCCTGATTTGAAGTATCCAGTTTCTTACTTTGAATGTAGGTTGTGAGTCCAAGGTGGGGGCTTTGTGCAGGTGGAGGTCTGCTAAATCTACTGCCTTCACAGGCCAAGCATGCCCCTAAGGCCTGGAAGAATGGGCAGTACCCAATTTGTACCACACCACCACACAGTAGGTTTGGAAAGATTTTAATATAAAATTCTTTTGTAACCTATCAGTGGTTTAAGCACTTTTAGTAGAAATACTATTCTAGAAACACACATAACAGAATACAGAGTATGCATGTGACTGCTAATTTGATCACGCATATACTATACAGTATCTCCTCCTGTGGACTGCCATTCGACAGGTCTTTTGTGAAGTCTCTATAATAATTATATGGCACACTCCGGTTTGCTGAAATGCAACTTACAGTGTCTAATCCTTTGACAGTCCTTTTAGGAGAAAAAAAAAGACCTAAAGAAGACCAGTTGTGACCATGAGATAATGGAATTCTAGGGGAAAAGTAGAACCAGCTCATAGATTGTGCAGGCATATACCTGTAAAGCGTTTCACAGACAATATGATCAACTTTAAACTGGGGGGCTGAATGAGGTTGAAGCTCTCTCTGCAGAACCTTTAAATTGATTTTCTTGTAGCAAGCTGAGGTCAAACTTAAAAAAATGCAAACTTATCTTTGTTAAGTTTATTGTTTGTGCGTAATCTGCACAATTTTTCTCCACATGTTCTGGTGTTTCAACTACCTATCACAGAACTTGTTAGGTCAACTGTGGCTTTGAACTTGCATTGTATGAATGCATTTTAATGTGTGTGAGTGTACCCTGTCACTATCTTGTGCTCTGCCCAGGACTCATTCCTTCCTTGCTCCGTATTCTACTGAGATTCTCTTAGTCAACTAAGACACCAACCTTCATCAAGTATGTCTGAAAATGGATAAATTGTTGAAATGCTATTCATAATTGTCAGTTTCATAGATCAATGTTGTGAACTTGAGAGTCCCAAAGCATGCAAGTCCTAAAAATACTCAAAAATGCCCACTAGGAAGAGAATTACCATCAAACCCTGTCTGCACAAAAAGGGCAACAAAGAATCTTTTTAGAAATAAATATTTTAATTTCACAAAAAGCTCTTTGGCAAAAATAAGCTCAGAAGAGAACAAAGGCATAGAAGGCAATGCTTTCAAAAGTCATTCCCAAAAGCAAGCAAAGTTCCAATCTAAAATCCAAGAGGCAAAGTCAAAAAACAGAGCACAGATTCAAATAATCCAGTAATTCACAATAAGTTCAACAGCAATAATCACAAGAAAGAACTCCACCCCACCATGAGTGCATTCAGAATGAACCACGGGGGACTTTGGGTTGCCCATGCCTTTATAGGCCTGAGGGCAGCCCCTTGACAGTGATGGGCATGTGGCCCCACCTCTTGGGGAAGCACCCACCAAACACATGGTACATTGGACAAGATACACAGATACATAGAAACTAAATGACCAACAATTGTAACATCAGCAAAGGAATGAAAAATAATTAAAAACAGACATTAAAAAAGAATTTTAACTCCAGCTAAACCCTAACTGAAAAATAACATTAAATAACTATACAATAGTTGATTTTACACAGTGATACTTTATAAACATCAATGATTACCGTCATGCTAAATTACTTCACAATTATAGGCACTTGATATTCTTTTAAAAATAAACTGCCATGTGACAAAAAAATCATATAGCAAATGTGTTTGTTGAAATTATTACATTGTGAAAAACAAGTGGTTAGTACTTACCTTTAAATGTTAAGTTGTAAGCCATAAATTAATGCAGTGCATATTTGCAAAGTACAATTTATTCATTGTAGTTGCACTTGCGTAAAAGTTTATTAAAAGATCAATTAAAAAGCTTTCTTTGCTGATTGTCTTCATACTCATTACATACTCATTAGGGAGAATAAATAGCATCATAAAAATGTGACAGTACTCTCAAGTAGGAGACTTTAAATGTGCCGCTTAATCAAAGGTTAA
Organism: Polypterus senegalus; assembly: GCF_016835505.1. Classification (NCBI taxonomy): domain Eukaryota; kingdom Metazoa; phylum Chordata; class Cladistia; order Polypteriformes; family Polypteridae; genus Polypterus; species Polypterus senegalus. Next base: position 70,382,383 of record NC_053168.1, on the reverse strand, counting down.
ACTGATTTCAGTTCACACAATTAAACAAGTGAGAAAAATTAAAAACAGCTTTATCCTACCAAAACATAAAGTTAACAATTGCGATCTAACTATAATATATGGCTGCTTCTGGTAAATAAACCAAATGTGGAAACAATAACAGCTATTGTATACAGACTAATATCAAGGTTTGATTTTATTTATTTTAGAATGTTATTTATTGTGACTATCACTGATCAACGAAAATCACTGACTGTGTAATGCCACATGTCATATCAGTTCAGATAAAATGTATGAACATAGGATTTCTTTATTCTTTGTAGTGTTTGAGTGAAATATAACTTATCTAATCTCTTATTAAATGATAACTTCAAAAAACTCATCTAGAGGACAGCATCTTTTTTTTCAGGGCATTTTATTACATCAATTACAAAACTGGCATCTGTTTATTACTCAAAATTAATTAGTTTGTCATTAAGTAGATGGATTGTGACTTTAAATAAAATGTGAATGTAAATCATATGAAAATTAAAAAAGACATTCTTAGAAAACAGGCACACCCAGAGGCTAAAGCTTTTAACCATTATGACTGCTGGCAAAAGGGAAGAAGTTGGTGTATGACCTTAGTAAACCCATTTATTTGAAACAAAGGTCCAACAAAAACAATTGCAAAATAATATGCATAAGACTGAACTTGGCCTGAACCACGTCAGCCTGCTGTGGTTTTACTATTGACGCTTGCTCTCTCAGTCTCACTGTGCTCTGCTCCTGATCAGGACAAAGCTGACACCTTTCTGGCTCGTCATTTTTTATATTGGAGTGACTAGGAGGGGCTGAACTTGTTAGTTAGGTCACAGATGTTTGTGTGTGTCCTCACTGGGTTTTGGGCTTTGGAAAAAGTAAAAGATACTGTTAGTAACAGCATCCCCTCTCGACTCGGAGTGGTAGTGCTTACTTCAGTGAAGGCTTTGGTTTGCATGCATGACATCACGTTAGTAAAAGGTAAAATGTAGTTTGTAAAGAATATTGCCTACCTGTGTTTGTAAAGCCTAACAATGGCAATCTGACTAGTTTATTAAGTACTGTAGCTAGTTTGGGCAAGTGTGTTGCCAGAAATTAGCTTAATCTGGCTCAGCACGATCAGAAGGCCCACTTATATTACATTGCTTTTAAGCTCAATTGAATCTGATTTAATGTATTGTTATTATACACATTTATACTGGAAAGCCTATTATACTATACACTAATACCAATAATGTTAGAAAAAAAACAGAAAAGAATATGCAGGTAAACCACAAAACCTATTAATGTAACATTGACAAAAAAAGCAATTCACAATGAAAATTAACTAAACTTAATTTTTGGCCATTACTTCCTATTGGTAGAGAGAGACATGCAGTGGTAATACAGTACATGGTATACAGCAGAGAGTAATGACAATTACGAATTAATTAATAAAAAAATGAATTTAAATAAATACACAAACAAATAAATATCACATAGAAATCTACAATATATAAAACAGAATAAGTAATAACATACCATCACAAGCATACGCATTTGGGGCAACTTATTGGTTCGGATATTGGTAATTTCCTGCCGGAACACAAGAGGGCGCTGTGGATTAACTCCTTATTTCTTTTTCCCTCTGTAGACAGGAAAATTGTTGGCTTTACCACCCTTGATGTCACTTCCAGTGTGTGCATTCCTGGACCCGTCTCTTCCTGCAGGAAGCTCTGCCATCTTGAAGTAGTCTACTTAGAGATTTGTGGCTGCAATGACATTTTCTTTTCTTTTTAAAGCATTTATAACCTGCTTTTTGTTGAAATTATATGGGCTTTGCATACGGGTGCCCCATCACTTCACAGTTGTCAGTGTTCTGTCTTACAATATAAATATAAAATTGTAAGCAATTTGGATTTGCTAAACAGAATTCTGGTTTCAGACTTTTATTTGCTCTATCTTTCTCTTTTCTTTTTTAAAAATTGATTTAGAGGTAAGAATAAGATGGACATAGTTATGATCTGTTGAACCCAGCAGTGACTTTGCTTTAGATTCATAAACACCTATAATATTCCTATAGCACTGATAAAGCACTCTGTTGTGAGAAGTTGGGCAAATGACATACTGGTAAAAATTATGCACCATTTTGTTCAGTGTACACTGTTTAAAATCATTCAGAATCATAAAAGAAAAATGCTTGGATATGCTGTAGTTATACTACGGAGTTTATATATCACAGTAACAGTGAGCTGCACCATAATGTGCATTGAATACACTTAATTTGAGCATTCATACTTTTTTATCCTCTTTCTCTGTACATTTAGTATTTGTTGGCTCAGAGGTTGATGCGCTTGCTGCTTCCTGAGCAGCTCTTCTTTTCTAGCAACCCACTTCTTCTCTTCTTTCGTCAGCATGTTTTCATTTTAAAACTGATTTCCTTAATTTTTCACTTAAGCTGACACTTCAGCTCAAGTCTTCAATCTGCCTCAAGAATGAGTTAAGATATGAAGAGGTAGGGGAAGTGATGGTAAAGGTGGTAGGGATGAGAACTGTGCCTGTATGCATGCGCTGCACAGCTGCCCTGCTGGCCGATTCTACAATAAAATAAAGTAAAAGTAAAAAGAGGAATAACCTTGGATGTCAATCATTGAAAGTGGATAGTAGTCATCACGTGGTATATGTGTGCCAAATTTCAGGTCAATAGATCAAATGGTTTGTGAGCTACAGGTGATTTAAAATCCTTTAAAAAGCCATGGCAGCGTATTATATATAAAGATTATTTCTAAATTATTCCAGTCAATTATGTTGCATAATTTTAGTAAAAAAATCAGGTTTATGTTAATTCTGAAGTATGGCTACTGCACTGACTCAGGACTCGGTTATTGAGTCACTCTGTTTAGCTGTTGTGTGCTCTAGTTCATGATTTCATTTTTGCCCCATCTTTTTCCTTTGATTCGTGATTTGATTATTTATGCCTGTGCCTTACACTTCCCTTTTATTTAGGTATTTGCTACTCGTTTAATAAGGGCCCTTTGACTATCCACTATTTCTGTTGTCTGTTGTTTGAAATAGTCACCTTTTTGGATCCCTGACCCTCTTCCTGCATTTTGATCAAGACTTTGCCTGTTTCTTCTAAGGTGTTTGCTTGTTTACTAATTCTGGCTTCTCTTTGATGTAAGGTTCACCCAGTCAACTTAATAATGGTCACTTCTCTTCACTTACTGAAACACTCTAAAAGAAAGTGCTAGCCATGTTTACTGAAGAGAAATGAGATGGTCGGGGACATGGCTGGCATGTACGGCATGTCCTTGTATTTATTTCAATTTCCTGACCAATGGTGCCATGTCATGTTTGACCTTCTCTGTGATGAACATTCTTGCTTTCTCCTTTATTTCTTGTTTATTCTACGGTAACCTTACTGACCTTGACCCATCAGAAGCTTGTCTTCTTGTACTCTGCTACATAGTCATTCATATCAATTTAATCTCAATGGCTCCAACCCTCATGAGCAAACTGAGACCACACAATGATGAAATGAGAGAGGGTGATGAATGCAAGGTCACTGTTATGTGACAGCACAACATGTTGACTGATAAAATGTGAAATCAACATGCATTCTTTACTTTTTACCAGGAAATATAATCTGTCTTTAGTGGATAATGTTTATTGTGGTCTAAGACCAACAAGCAAAATTGACAGTTGCCTTATATATTCCAAGAGTGAACAGGGAAACTAAACAGAACAAAACAGTGAATACAGAAATATGCAAAAAATAGTGTAAGCAATGAACAATCACATTTTATTGTTAAAAGATGAAAAAACTAGCAGCTTACTAATACAAGGTTTAATGTGGAGGAAAGTTTTGAAATTGCAAAAACATGTTCTTGGATTTGTCAGGGACCAAATAATCAAATTACCTGACAAGATTACACGATCCCTGAGCGCATATTGTAATCTTTTTAGTTAGCCAATAAAAGGTGTCATTTTGCTTGACTTCTCACTGCTGACAAGATTAGAAACACTAGGAAATAATGCATTATTGAAAACTAACATTGCTAATTCAACAGAATATTTGGGGGGAACCAAAGAAAGGACTGGATCAGTTTTGCTTTTCTACATAATTTTATTAATTCACTGTATTTATTAACCTTCTTCAGCCTTTTGACTTTAAAATTAAGGAGTTTATAATTTTTACCTTTAAACTTTACAGCAAATTCAACAGAATCATAGCCAACTTATGTGCTCAGCTATTTTGGAACTTGCGCAAAATGATGTGAACCATTCTGTTTTGCATATTAAAAGGGTCTGAACAATATGAATAAGAAAATACATATGGAGTACAATAACTAGGGTGAAACTAGTGAAGATTTCTTCTATTTTTGCGTATACTGTAATTCTATGAGCTATATTGCAGAAACAATCTGAGCTTTTGGCCTTTTTAGGTAAGGTAGATAAACAGATGGATAAAACTTAATTTATCTCCAGGGGGATGTTTGGCTTTTTACAAAAGCTCAATAAATAAATAAGCAACATTATTATATTATGTTAAACAACAAACCCCTATCAAATACAAGTACTATATACAGTACACAAGGATGACTTAAATGGAAGAAAACTAATAATGAAGTAAAGAAAAGTTCCGACCTGGAAGTTACAATCACAGTGAGGAATTATACCGGTGTATTGCTGTTGGAATAAATGAGTTCCAGTAACGTTTCTTGACACACTTCTACTGAATAATTAATTGGCTGAAAGTCCTTAGTGTTAGTGTGCCAGAAGGAAGATGTGCAACATTGTCCATAACTGCACTCAGTTTTGTTTTAATCCTGTCCTCCACTACTACTACTACTAGCAGATGGAGACTGTGTCCCATAACTAAGCTTGTTTTTTTTAATTAGCTCGTTGATTTCATGAGTTTCTCTTGAAGCGATATTACCAGCCAGGCACACCACAGTATAAGAAATGTCACTGGCTATCACAAGATTAAAGAATATGTAAAGGGTGTCATTACCCACATTAGAGATATGCAAGCCCCTAAGAAAAAAAACAGCCTGCTGTGCCCTTTCTTATCTATTTTACTTTCTCTGTATTCTGACACCAATCCATTGTGTCATCAATGTAGACCCTCAAGTAACTTGTAGGAATACAACACCTCTACATCCATTCCCTGAATAGTGACCGGACAAAGGGGCTCTTTAGAAAGTCAAAATTCTCATGTTAAGGTGCAAATAATTCTGTTTGCACCAAGAAAACAACATTCTCCAGCTAATTCTTCATTTTGTTTGATTCTCCTTATTAATCCACCCCAACAGTGCTTAATCATCAGAAATTGTTATTTTTATCATCTGAGGTGGACAGGGTGATGATAAAATGAGACAGGACAGTTCCTTGTGGTGGTGCAGTGTTGCTCACATCCATATCAGAGACACAGAGCTTACTCCATAACAGAGATAGTTGGATGGTATTGAAAGCACTGGCAAAATCAAAAAAATATAATCCTCACAGTGCTGCCAGCTTTATGCAGGTGACAATAAGCCTTGTGGAACAGAGAGATAATTACTGCCGAGTCTTTGCCTGATACGCAAACTGCAGTGGGTCCTGGTGGTCTATCACAGGAGGACTCATATAGGTCTATCTTCTCAAAGGTCTTCATGATGTGAGGTTTAGAACAAGAATAATACAGGATGTCTTCCACAGAAGAGGCCCTTAGTTAGCAGGTTAATGTTTAGATTACAGGTAGGCAGCCAGACGATACACATTTAAAAAATAAACCCCTGCCTTCTGGATGTGTACAATCCAAGCACAGATCCTTACTATCAGCTCTAGGCAATCCAATTTCTCTTGTAGGTAGAGTGGGCTGAAGTCCTTTACATTATGCCTAATGAGCTCTGAGTTTAAATGCCAATTGAGCAACATTTTACAAATCTCTTCAGTGCTGAGCTGTGAGACAAATCTGGCATTGCCCTCTGTTAACATATATAGCACCATGTTGTTAAATGTATGCATTCACATGGAGCAACAGAAAAAGTGAAGGTGACTAGCACAGGAGAGCCTACAGATTATGCATAAATGACAGTTGCTAACAAGTCATTTATATTTGTGTGTGTGTGTGTGTGTTATATGTGTGAAAATTAATTTATATCCACAAAACTCATTAAATGCTCCAGAGTGCCATCTTTATGACAGATTTTATTTTGCCAACAAAGATGGCAATACAGAAAAATATATGATTTCAACTTGGAGAAAGTTAATTGGATGCAGTTGAAGGAATGTGTATAATTTTACTTTGAAGTAAATGAGATTGATACTGATGAACAAATGAGAACAATTTTTTTCACTGTGTGTAAGTGAAAAATGCATGCCGTCGTATGAATTTTATGTCATTTAAAACAGCCGTCCAAGTTTTTGCTGTCTGTAATCTTGAATAAATGAATTACTACACCTCAGTGCAAAGTGTCTTAGTTAAAGGGTTCAAGTTTCTTTTAAAATATCTGAATTTGTTTCTCAATTGCAGATTCCAAGAGAATTTTACAAGTCTGGAGCAGTGCTGATAAATTTCACCTGAACGGATTAATTTGTGGAATTAACACATTCAAATATGACTACTTTCAGATCTAAGTATGACATTAAAATAGTCAAAAGAACTGGCCTCCAAATCCGGTGAACAATGACTCTGTACTGTTTTAGCATTAGTACACCAGCTGTTGTTGACATACAGGCCATTGTACTGTGCAGCCTGATAACTCGCTAGCTGTATCAGTAATGAATGAGTGAAGCCAAGTCTCTGTGATTAGCAGAATGCAAATATCCTTAATGATCTTATTCACTGCAACCTGTAGCTTCAATTTGCCCATCTTATTTGAGAGGGATCTCGTGTTAGTGAGAAAAATGCTAGGAAGAGGTGGCTTGTGTGGCCATCTCCATAGCTTTATCAGCATGCCAGCCTCTGCCTCCTGTCCCTGCACTGCCTTTGTCTTCTTCCCATTGGGAGGCTAATCCCCACAGAGCCCGGGTGCTTCGCTATGTCGGGATATCGTGGGAACAGAGAAACTTATCTGTAGTGGTCCACTAATTGCAAAGTCCCATTTTTAGGAGATCATTCCAAGTGTAGACATTATTTGCCCAGCAAAATGTCATTATGGTGAACAGCAACACATACACAAACAGACAAACAAAGCACCGAAAGGAAGAACACCAAGCCACTGTGTCTAAGTGTGCTGCAAAAACATTATGTGGAATGTGGCATAACTGTAGCAATAAAACACTGTGACATGATTTCCTTCACAATGATAATATCTCTTGTCACGCACGCGCGAATAGGAGACTGCGGACGGACCAGGAAAAAAGACGCTTCGCCACCATAAGCCTTCCCGCAGTACATTACTTCCGCCCTTCCTCCTCCATCTTTCCTGACGTCAGCAGTCCCATCCTCCCTCACGGTTCCTTCCCAGCATTCCTCCACTTCCGGCTCCTCCGTTATAAAATGGCCGCCGACGCCTAGTATGGCGTCGCGCATATGAACCTATTTGTGTTTGTATTTTGACCTGAGTTTTTTCTTTAATTGTGGATTATCTACAATATACGGGGCCGGATAACCCCAAACCTTTATGCTGCTTATTGTTGCATCTTTTACACTCTGTTATATTGCGGTGTTTCTGCAATGAATGGTTAGAGTTTGTGCTTATGGTGTTCTTTACCTGACTGTATGTAGAATTCACTCATATTATTCACAGCCTCAAATGTGACTGTTAAATGAAGGCCTTATATATAAATATTCCCTGGGAGTTTTCTGTAGTCATAGTAACTACTGTGTATAGTCCACCCAATGCAAACTCTAACTTAGCTATTGGTTACTTATATAGCACCATTGGCAGTCAACAGAGTTTGTATCCTGAGGCTGTTCACATTACAGTGGAGGACTTTGACAATGTGGATTTAAAAGCAGTGCTGCCCAGATTCCATCAGCACATTAAGTATGCTGGACTGCAAATATTTATGTGAAAACAAATAAAAAGCCATTCTGCTTTAAAACCAAGCCTCTCCCATATGATTTGATTGATGAAAGTCAATAAGGATATGTGGGGACTAAAAAGTTAAGATAAGTTAGAATAAACAAAGTTTCTAAACCTCATAATTACCATATTCCATAAATGGAATTTAACAGTTGAGTTAGGCAGAAGGGAAATATTCACAACACTCGATATGTTTCAAGCCACAGGCAAACATTTATACATACACTAAGATATGCACATTTAAACACACAGGTAGCTTAATAGCAGTACACACGGCTTTCTCACCAGTGATAGTGAGAGAAGACAATATATCAGTGACAGTAAGCAAAAATACCATCCATCTTTAACACCTCAATCTATTGAGGCTAAAAACAGCAGGTCTGCTTCTGAGGCAAGATAAATGTGCATTCATTGTGCCCAAAGACACTTACCTGGAATACAGAATAGATAAAAAAGAGTCAGTCCTGCCTCAGATAAAGTGATGGCTAAGAAAAATGCCCCCTTGCTCACCAATCAGACACAAGACATTTTTTAGCTGTTCTTAATTACTATTATAGATTTTTTTCAAATATCTCCAATATTCTGGAACTTTTACAATAAGGTAAGGCATTTCTACTGTATAAGCAGAGCAGTTGCTACTGACTATTAATGGGACATAACAACTGCTTCACCATATGGGGTTAGGACACCTGTTCCAAGATGACTCAGAAAAGCCCATGCAATCCACATCTGAATAAATGAAGAAAGCAGAAATGATCCATTAAACTGAGAAAATGGTGTGAGGCATTAACTTCAGTCTCAAGACATCTTATTAGCATCTGTAGAGAACATATTTTATCATTGTAAGTGATCACAAACCCTTCATTCAACTACACTCTTAAATATCCTGGTTCTTTAATTGCACTTCATGGCTCTACAGATGAAAATATGGATACATTGAGTCAGTTCCTCATTCCCAGGAGACTTGCACTTTATGTGATATTATTCTAGGAACACTTTAATAATACATTACTACAAATGAAGCAGATTCATTCTTGGATATTTCAGTACAAAGTAAGGTCAACAGTTTTTCAGTGGGTACAGCAAGGATGGCTAGCTGTGGTAATGTGGAGTAATTACTCCACTATGTGTGAGGCTGATAATTTTGGAATGGCTCCAAGATGCTCATCCAGAGATTTTACACATAAAGGCATTCACTCACAGTTATGTATGGCTATTACACAGGTCACACCTGTAGAGTCTTCATTGCACCCTTGAGAGTAGACCAGTCAGCCGTAGTTACTGCTAAAGGCTGTCCACACAACAAAGAAAGAAATACTCCTCATGCTTTCCATCACTATGTCAGGTGATATATTCTACCAATTAAATCCTAAATGTGCTTGTAAGTGTTCATGTTGCATGAAGTTCATCAAGGCTTACAGAACAGCCTGCATCAACTTTCTCAAGGTCCACCTCCACTTGTGTTTGGCTGGATCAAGCAACTCCTTGTTTATGTCAAGGTTGATGTTTTGAGGCTTATTAAAGAGTCATTATGTACTGAAAAAAATTTAAAGAAATATGGAAAAAGGATCCCTGGATTAAGACACCTGCAGGCCCCCTGGGTGACTTAGATCCTTAACAGAGAGGTGATCATACTTTTAATGATGCAGCACGTGGACACCCAGTAGCTTATTGCTGTGTGATATTTTCCACAATTGCAATTGGCACATGGAGACGCAATCATTTCATAAGCAGGAGGATGTAGGATTGTGCCCCTGAGTCATTTTGGCGCACTGAGACTTGATTGTTATGTTCAGCTGGGGAGGGGATGTCTGTCTTGGGCCCCTGGGCATGCAAAATAAGAAAAATAATAAGCATATTAGTAAAGCTATGTTATCGAGAGATAAGCTGCATTAAGTAACCATATCTAATATTCACAGGAGACCAAGTATGAATACTTATAAAATATTTTCTTTAGAAATGCAGTCAATTACTTTTGTTATTGATAACTGAAAAAAGGAGATATAATCTCTGCTAAAATTTGAAGAATGATCTGCTTGTATAAGGATGTACTATTTGAAAACGTGTCCCCAATTTGAAAACGTTTTTATACACTCATTCCAATATAATAATCTTTTTTTCCAATTTTTTTCAAAATTTACAAATTTTAGTCCTATAAAAACCAAACGTCTCTTGTGATATGGAATCACAAACATGACAGAAATTTGTGAGGCATCCAAAAATAACCATAAAGCAGGTCAGGACCTTCATTTGCAGCACAGACCAGCTTGTCCCATAAATCTACCTGCATGCTTCAGCTTGGCTAGATCCAAAGTGGAGAAAACTGAAAAAATGTCCTAAAATGTCAAAAATACCTTTCAACAAAAGGGATTACTGCAAACCCCTGGCTTGCAGATAGAAGAGAAACAACAAACCTTTATAAATGAAAGATTTATTTAGCAAAATAGAAAGAAATACAATAACATGTTTAAAAGAGCCAAAATTAGTTGTCTAAAACACAAGCCACAGCAAACAAGTCCCACAATCTAGGAGAGGAATCCAATAAATAGAGCTGCAAAAAAAAAAAAAAAATCCAATAGAAAAACAGTACCTACTAAACAAAAGTCCCAACCAAACTCAATAAACCACTGCTGGGTCTCTCCTGTTTGCAGTCTTTTATAGCCACAGGGAAAATCCTGTACCAGGGATGTCCTTACCTCCTGGGTATTCACTCACAAAAAACAAGGAATGCAAGGGAACAATACTAAATTACAGAAGCAGAAATGAAACCAATAGAAATAACAAAAAAATGAAAAATAATGATTCACATTTAGCAAAAATAGAACAAATACAAGACACGGAAAAGATCCTAGCTGTAAAGTAATAAAGATGACCTGTAGGGAATCTTGACTTGAAATGCGTATGTCATTATGAGATAAGGAAACCAAAGAAATGTCTGTTTTGAAGACTTTGATAGACTTATCACATTTAGTTAAAAGTAGTTAGTTTTCAAAAATATATTTCATCTTAAACAATATAAATTGTGGAAAAACTTCAAATGTTTTTGCTACAGCTGCTTTCCTCAGGAAGAGTTACTATAAGAATTGACATTGTTCTTTATTCAGATGGGAAGTGATGTTACATAAATAGATGCAAGTGTTAGAAGACTGTTTTCCCAAATTTTGTTCAGATTTTTTGTGAGACATGCAATTTTAAGGAAATCTTCAAAATTTTGCAATCCTTTATGAAATTGAACAACTAAGTTTTAGCACATGTGTTGTCTTTGTTTGGTTTACATATAAACCCTACTACTGTTATGAATGGATTTTACTACATGATGACATTTTGGCACAGTTTCACATTTCTAAAAAAATCGCAAGCTTGTCTTGCTTTCTGACAGCCAATAGTGTGTTGCCTCACAGAGCTGGTGCTATACAAATGCTTTCTAGGTAGTGTGAGTTTAACCAAAATCTATGTCTTTTTTTTTCTTTTTCCTATTCTGTCAAGGTACATAAAACACAAGACATCAGAAAGATGAGCTTCTCCTCTGAGACATATTTTATTTCCGGATGAGCGCTCATTGGTTGTCAGCTCTTGCATACAAATGAGCCCGCCCCTACAATTGGAAGGTAATTCGCACATTAGCTGGACTGAGTTGCTGGGGATGTCAGCCTACACAGCTGGAGGTCATTGGAGTGCAACACAACAACAGAACTATCATATACAAGGATAACTATTTGTTAAAGTACAGTGAAAACAAAATAGAAACTAAATAGCATAAATGACAAACAACAATATCTGTCCATCAGTTATTGTAGAATCTTGGCCACACTGTTGAAAAGGAGTCATAGGAAAAAGTCCTGGAGACCTCGGCCAACTAGCCCCCCTACTGGCTATGAATCAATACAACTGCTCCTGACTCACTAAGATTATGTCAGCGACTGAAAATTACCTAAATGACAGGGTATTAAGAAACTCGCTATGTATAAATACATATTTTGACATACACGTGTAACCTACCATGGAACAAAACTTTTAAAAATACCATGCACTAAAAACTATGGTTACATAATTGGCTAGTGGCTTACAAAACAGAACTTGCAAATATTTAATAAAAACAATAGCTGGAAAAAGATGCAGCAATGCGGACACAAAGTAAAGCAGGTCACATGCTTAGAGGAAGTAGGATTAAAAATATTAATTTAAAGGAAGTAAAACTAATGTAACAGAAATAACAGGTACAAATGACTGTGGTGTTTTTTTTACAAAAGGCATTTTTTGGGATGTCACAAAATAATGAACTTAATTTCCATCAATATGTCATTTAAGATATTTGAAAGATAACAAATAATTTTGAACAGTATACTGTATGTCAAACACTAACCACACAAGATAGTGTTAATATAATTTTATTTGAAATGATAACAACAGATAGTTCCAGAGTCACATTTTACACGTGTTTTTTGCATTCTTGTCCCCAGTATGGTTTAAAGATAATCAAATACAGAATTGTTAACATTTGTGCTCCTTTTGCCTATCCATTCGCATAGGTATTTCCTTGATCAAATTTTTCCAAGGGCAAATTTCCAATGGCGTATCCATTCAGCACAGAAAACAACCATGAGATGAATGCTAGTTCATCTCAGGGCATACTGGCACTCTCCTACACATTTACGGTAAAGCTGTTTTTAATTAACCTACACATCTTTTCATAGGATATACCTGTTCTACACGGGCAGCTCTCCAAATCTGAACCCAGGTCTTTGTAGCTGTGACACAGCAGTTTTAATAAATGCATCATCAAACCACACTACACTTTTGTGCTTTATGAAAATTTTCAGATTCTTGTACTTTATTGTACAGAATATTGCATTGCAATACTTTGGTAACTGATGAGGAAACTATTGAACAGTAAGAGTGTTAAAAAGTAATTTATGTCCCTGCTCTGCGCTCCAATAAACACACGTTATCGGCAATACACTAATAACCCAATTGTGCTCCACTCACTTAGAATCTGGAACCAATGTAGAAAGCATTTTAAGACGGAGAAGCTTCTATCTGTGGCACCCCTGCAAGAGAACGACCTCTTTTAACCTTCACAAACATATACAGTTTTTAATATCTGGAAAAAATTTGGAATTAACTTGCTTAGAGATCTTTATATAGACAACATCTTTGTATCCTATGAACAATTACATTCCAAATGTAACATTCCAGCTACAAATTTCTTTCACTATCTTCAAATCAGGAACTTTGTTAAACAGAACCTCCCAGATTTTCCTCATCTTGCACCCTCATCCACGCTGGAAAAAATATTGCTCAATTTTGAGGAATTAGACTCCATCTCTACAATATATAAAATCATTTTACAATCCCTTCCTTTCAAAGATCCAAGAGGACACTGGGAAAATGACCTCTCAATTAATATATCAGAAAAGGAGTGGAAAGTAGCAATGCAGAGAATTCACTCGAGCTCCATATGCAAAGCATACAATTATACAACTCAAAATTATATATCGAGCACATCTGTCTCGACTAAAACTCTCCAAAATGTTTCCAGGACATGATCCAACCTGCGAACGTTGCAACCAAGCCCCAGCCTCACTGGGTCACATGTTCTGGGCCTGCACCAAATTAACATTATTCTGGACAAAAATTTTTAATTACCTCTCAGACAGCCTTGGACTCACAATCCCTCCTAACCCATTAACAGCTGTGTTTGGGGTTCTTCCAGAGGGCTTAAAGTGGAGAAGGACAAACAAATTGTGATTGCATTCACTACACTGTTGGCACGCAGACTTATTCTGATAAACTGGAAGAACCCAAACTCTCCTCTTTAAGTCAGTGGGAAACTGATGTGTTATATTATTTAAAATTGGAAAAAATCAAATACTCAGTTAGAGGATTTGTACAGACTTTTTTCAAAACATGGCAGGATCTAATCAGTAATATTTTAAAATAAGTTTATAAAGCACAGAGAATTTATTAATTTAGGTATTTTTACAAGCCTTAAATTTTACACCTTTTGGCTTGCTCTCTCTCTCAGGGGTGGGGATCGATCTGTTCTTAACATAATTCTTTTTTTTGTAAAAACTTGATTGCTATGTATTGATTGTAATAAAATTAATAAATAAAAAAAAAAAAAAGTAATTTATGCACAGAACTTTACTATATGAATTTAATCCACATGACAACTGAGCATAAAGAATAACAGTAGCATATTTATATTATCTCTCTTATAGACTATGCATGTAAGAATGTTTTTTATATTTCTTTAGACCTATTATAATGTGGGTTTGCAATTTCACCTCAGTAATTCAGGGAAAATGTGCTGATTTTTTTGTTTGATTTTTAAAAATAAATATTCTGATTGCATTAATTAAACTTATCATTTAAAGCTTTAATTTAGATGATTGATTTTTTTATATAACTCTTTTACAATAATTTTCATTATGAAAAGCAGCACATAAGATAAACATCAGTTAGTTAAAATTTTCTCATCTCCTCTTTAAAGTAAGAAAATTATTTCAAGTTTTGATAATTTTTTTCTAGAAGTGTACAGTAAATTAATATTAAGGAGTAGTTCAAAAACCATACATCATAATCCAATTTTCCAGTATTAATATGAAATCCATTTATGGTTTCAGCCCTGCTTTGTAAAAGGAGGAACTGTCTTGGGAGTGATTGTAGACTGGCAGTTCGAGAGGACAGTAAGTGTACTCACTTCATATACACATGAGCAGTGAGCATAAAATGCTACCTATCACTAAAAGAATGCAAAACATTTACAAAATTATTATATATATATATATATATATATATATATATATATATATATATATATATATATATATATATACTCAGCAAAAAAAGAAACGTTCTCTGACTTTCAACTGTTTTTACTTTCAGTAAACCTAATGTGTAAATATTTGTATGAACACTAAAAGAGTCAACACCATAAGACATAAACTAAAAATGTTTCACAATGTGTCCCTGAATGAAGGGAGGCTCAAAATCAAAAGTACCAGTCAGTATCTGGTGTGGCCACCAGCTGCTTGAAGTACTGCAGTGCATCTCCTCCTCATGGACTGGACCAGATTTGTCAGTTCTTGCTGTGAGATGTTACCCCACTCTTCCACCAAGGCACCTGCAAGTTCCTGGACATTTCTGGGGGGAATGGCCCTAGCCCTCACCCTCTGATCCAACAGGTCCCAGACGTGCTCAATGGGATTGAGATCCGGGCTCTTCCACTGTGAGGATGATCAGCTGTCCTTCCTGTCTCCCTGTAGCGCTGTCTTAGGCGTCTCACAGTGCAGACATGGCAATTTATTGCCCTAGCCACATCAGCAGTCCTCATGCCTCCCTGCAGCATGCCTAATGCACGTTCACGCAGATGAGCAGGAACCCTGGGCATCTTTCTTTGGGTGTTTTTCACAGTCGGTAGACAAGTCTCTTTAGTGTCCTGCGTTTTTAAAACTGTGACCTTAAATGGCTACTTTCTGTAAGCTATATATATATATATATATATATATATATATATATATATATATATATGGTAGCGCTGCTGCCTCACAGTTAGGGGACCTGGGTTCGCTTCCCAAGTCCTCCCTGCGTGGAGTTTGCATGTTCTCCCTGTGTCTGCGTGGGTTTCCTCCGGGCCCTCCGGTTTCCTCCCACAGTCCAAAGACATGCCGGTTAGGTGGATTGGCGATTCTAAATTGGCCCTGGTGTGTGGGTGTGTTTGTGTGTGTCCTGCGGTGGGTTGGCACCCTGCCCAGGATTGGTTCCTGCCTTGTGCCCTGTGTTGGCTGGGATTGGCTCCAGCAGACCCCCGTGACCCTGTGTTCGGATTCAGCGGGTTGAAAAATGGATGGATGGATTTATATATATATATATATATATATATGACTGACACCTTCATCCAAAGCTGCTTATATGACACTTTTATGTTTAATGATGTTTCTTATACTTGGGGAGTTAAAATAGTTGCTCAGTATCACACAATTAGTAAGTGAATGAACCTGCAATCTTTTGATTTAAGTTGTGCCTTAGTCCCTAAAATTTTATAATACAAAACTATGATTATTTTCCATTTTTATTTAATTGTTCTTGTTAAAATTTGTTTGCAAACCATCTGGTTTGCATATTGCTGCTATATCCACTGCTTGAAAAAGTTGTTTTATTTGATACCATGTGGATAAAGTAGATGTAGCTGTCAAAAACGATTTCTTAATGACACTCCTGTCAGGATGCCTTCCAGTCCTTTAACTGGCCTGGTAATGAGTGGTCCAGAGAAAAGGTAGGATGTTTTTTGGCTTAACAAGAAGCTTGTCATTAGATGCCACTGTGGATATGTTGGCATCCTGGTGGAGATGAAGCAAGGACCCTTTCGTGCTCAGCAGGCCAATTTAATCAAGACTTCAGGGGAGATGATACATCAAGCGTACATTCTCACCCAATATGCTAGATGCCAGCATCTAGATTTTTGGTACCTGTTTGGACACCTGCTGGGCTTACTGGGAACTGTAGTCACATGGAACAGCCCTCTTGTGTTCTATGGATGCCCCGAAGTACTGCTGGGTCCTCCAAAAAGTGAGCACCTCTGCCTCAGCCAGGTGAATTGGAGTTGTGTGGAAGAGGGCAAAGTTAGCCTGGGAAGAGTGGAGGAAGAAAAGAAAGAGAATTATTGTGTGTGTGCAACTACTGAGAACAAGCCTTTATCAGGTAGTATAACTGTGAATAAACCTTTTATTTGAACCTAGGACTTGTGTCGTTGCATTTATGTCTACAGTTTGGGGTGTTGAACCCTGTCCAGTAGTTACAGTGGATATATTTGTAATAAAATCCAATCTACTAGACACATGTGGTTTGTACATGGGACGCCCCACTTGTTCAATTAAGCTATATGGTTTTGGCCATAGAAATGCTTGTCAACTAACTGCTTTTTATAACTGTGTACAATATCAGGACAGAGGGAGAAAACAGGTATAAAAAGTGTGGTTTTACCGACATTATGTAATGTGAACTTCCAGATAGCTTTTGTCAATGAAAGTAGTTCAGGCTCATTGCAAATTTAAAATAATAGTTTTAAAAAATGCTACATAATATTAGTTTAAGTCATCAGAAAATTTGCTTCATCTATTAGACTTCACAGTTTTTTTACCTATTTAGATTTGTTGTCACACACATGCGATTAGGAGGCAGCCAACGAGCCCTGAGGTGAGTGAAAGATCGCGAGACAAAGGGGTAATATTGGGTATTAACGCCTCTCTCCTTTTTCCACAATTATTAACGAAGAAAAACAGTAAACAAATTCACTCACCGGCAGTCCCGAATTCCCAAAATGGCTCCTCTTCAGTTGCATCATTTCCGCCTCTGATCCCTGAGGATGACGTCACTTCCTGATTATATCACTTCCGGATGACAACGCTTCCACTTACATCACTTCCAGTTGCCACTGATGACATCACTTCCGGTTGTCTCATGATGATATCACTTCCGCTCACACAGTTGTGATCTCATGTCTATCAGTACTTCCTTCCAGTACCCATTTCCTATTTAAACTCACCCTCAACTGTATTGTAATAACAACTGTTATGGTTATGATCTTTTTTTAAGCAACATTTTTGTCAAGATTGCCAGACATTATACGGGGACCATTCCCCAACTCTTTATTTTGTCTTGTGTGTGAGTAATTTGCTACATTGGCATAGTCGGCAGGATTAATTGCTCGAGAATGACAGAAGAACAAGACCTCAACACCGTTCTGGCAACCAGCATGACCGAACTGCAGACATTGAAGATCCAATTGGGGGAAACCCAAACCCAACTAGCGGAGTTGCAGCTTCCACAGTTAAGATTGGAGGTCGCTCGGCCTCCCCCTCCTCCACTAACACCTTTGGTTGGATAAGACGTTGCATCTTATTTTTTGATATTTGAACAGGTGTCTAACCATCATCTTCATTAGTGACCAGTTTTTGCTGCTAATTAACTTCTTTTGCCTTAGTTTTAATTAACTTGACTCAGGCCTCTTAGTTGTTTCTTTTTCCTTAATTAGCAGCCAAACAATAACGAGAGACAAAACAAGCTGCCACATGACCGTCTTACCTGTGCCCATCACACAATATCTGGAAATAAAGAAAGGTAAAGGTCTTAGTAAGGTTGATTGCTCAGGTCACCAAAACATTTTTGACAGTGGTCTTAGAAAAAACAGAAAATTAACAGTTTTGGAAATTTCTGCTGTGGCAGAAATGGAATTAAATAATGGGATTAATTAACAGCAAGAATCAGCTTCTCATTAAGAGTTTGGTTGGAGTGAAATTGGTTTAGCTGGTCATCTGTTGGCTTGTTTCACATTTCATTTAATTTTGGCTGCCAATTAATGAAAAAAGGAATTAATTCAGGAGACTGAAACTTTAAAATCAGGGCTATTAAAATGAATGGAAAATAAGTTAATTAGCAGTAAAAACTGGTCACTGATTAGAAAAAGGGTTAGAATGGGTCTGGGCTGGGGGAGGGGAAGGGTCATGTCACACACATGCACTTAGGAAGCAGCCAACAAGCCCTGAGGTAAATGAAAGATTTGTAATATGCCCAAAGTAGCCAAATTTAAACTTTCTTACTTTATGCAGTAGTTCATCGGTTTCACTTAGTGCTCACGAACCTGTTAGTACGCTGTTCTTTCCATGAAACTTGGAGCATCCGTCTGTAGCACCACATTTCAAAAGCATTAAATGTTCTTTTTGTCTACCTGCTTGAGGGTCCATCCTTCACTTATGTTGCCATTGGCCAGATAAGGGCTTAACACAGCCTGACTTTTGAACTGTTAACATATACAGTATGTCTACTTCTCCAGTTTGTAACCAGTGATGTTAATGTTCACCAACACATTTCTAGGCACCTTTTTATTTCTTGACTACCTCTTCCATCCACAAAAATGATGGGTCCCAGATAAATGAAGCTTGCAATCTGTTTCACTGTTTGACCATTAATCCTGATTTCGACCTCTTCTTGCTTCTTTGCACATACAATTGTATTAGTCTTTTTGACATAGATTTTTAGAACAATGTCTGTCCTGGCCTAATTAACTCTATTAACTAAGTTTTGTAAATCTTGTTTTGTCATTCCAATAAAAATTGCATCATTTGTGTATCATAAATTATTTATTACTCTTCCTCCAAATTGGAATCCCTTTCCATAACCGTCTGGTGCATGATGTGCTCAGTGTATATATTAAACAGATATGACAAGATTATGCAACCTTGCCTTACCCTCCTGTGTATTCTGAACCATTCAGTGACTTCCAATTATGATGCATGACTGCTTCTTCTTGTACAGTCTGCTAATCAGATCAATAACCTGTGTTTAAAATCCACACATTGTTGCACATAATGATCCATATCTGATCATGGTGGAGAGAGTCAAAGGAAAAATATAAATCAATAATGTCAAAATATAATCAATAAAGCAACGGTGCAATGTTTGGTTGAATTCTCTTGCTTTCTCAGTTATTATCCTGAGGTTGACTAAGTGGTCTATAGTACCTCTTCCTGTCCTGAAACCTGCTTGTTCCTCTGTGTCTTCAAACTCCATCTTGTTTCAGATTTTGTTAAGGATGACTGATAGGAAGATTTTACTGGAGTGAGAGACCAAAGCGATAGTCTTGTATTTGGAGCAGTCCATTGAGACTTCTTTCTTCGGTAATAGGATAATCACTGATTGGGTCCAGTCAGTAGGCCATTCACCAGTGTCCTATACATCAGCACATTTCTAGTGCATGATGTCTTTCATTATGTTGCCTTCTTCCTTGAAGAGCTCTGCTGGTATACCGTCAGGTCCAGGTGTCTGTCAGTTGCTTTATTTTGATATTGCTGCTGCAATTTCTGACTTCAATGGTGATCTTTTTCTGCTTGCATCAAACCTGCTCCTCTGCATATAGGTCCTCGTAGTATTCTACCCACCTTATTGTAACCTCAACCTTTGTCATGAGAAGCTGCCCTTCTTTGTCTTTAATATTTTGCCATTTTGGTTGAAGAGTTGCATGTAGTTTTTTGACTGTTGTGAACAGCTTCTGCATTTTTCTATATGTGGCAGCTATCTCAAGAGATTCACACTGCTGTATTATGAAATTTTCTTTGTCCTGTTTGATTGGCTTCTCTACTCTTTTATTCAGCATTTTGTATTGTTCTGTGTTCATTATAGCCCCTTCTTTAATTTTCCCTCTTTGCTCAATTAAAGCAAAAAATTTTATCTAACAACCATTTTTGCTTTCTGTTCCTTTTCTTCAAACTAATTATGTCTAAAGCAGTACCAGTGACAAGTTGCTTTACAATCTCCCATTTTCTTTCAGGAGATTCCTCTTCAAATTCACTTCCAACTGCTTCAAAACGTTTTTTATTTCTACTGCATACATGTTCTTTGTTAATTTATCTGGGTCAAACCTGGTAACAGTGTTTGTTTCCTTCTGGAGATTTTTGGGTCTCATCCGAAATGTTGTGACCAACAATTCATGGTTGCTTCCGCAATGTGCACTAGGATATGTGTGACAATTCGTTATGGAGCCTTTCCATTGCTATTGCATGAATGTAATCACTCTGATTGAAAGTAATAATGTCTGGGAAAATCCATGTATATATCTCCTCCTAGGATGGTGCTGACAAACACATAGTGTTTGTAATGGAAAAATTGTATTTGCAGAAGTCAATTAATCATTCACCACTTTCTTTAAATTTAAGTTTTCCTGTGACACCTTTCACCAATTTGTTGCATTCTACTCACCAGTAATAATTTTAACATCTTATCTTAGTAATGAGTCCAGAACTTGTTGTAGAGTTTCATAGAATGGTGCTAAGTCTTCCTCTGGTACCATGGACGTTGGTGCATAAACCTGCAGAAGTGTAATATTCAAAGGTTTTGCGTTTGAGACATACTGTCAATATCCTGTCATTCACTGAGTTGTATACCATTATCAGAGATGCCCACTTTCCATTTATCTAAAATCCAACTCCATGTTCGTGGTGTTTATCTGTTCCTGAGTAAACCATCATGTGTCCTACTGTGGTGAAATGACCTTAACTGGTCCAACAAACTTCAGCAAAGCTGACAATATCCCTTCAGTACATCTCAGAATTTAACTGAGACTTTTGCTACTGTAACATTATTGGTGTTGTAAGAATCTTGAAAGCTAGCATTAGAAATTTCTATTGTAGTCTCTTTTGAAGACTAATGTGGTCCAGTTCCTTTATCTTGTAAGAGAAGGGCATACTTGAAATGAAAACCTACAATAATAAAATAGTTCAAATATAAAATAATAAGAAATAATATAAGCTCATAAAATTATTTAATAAGGTAGTGCCATTAAATGTAAAATACCTCACAAAAGTTTCAAATGGGTCAGCAAATGCAGTTATTGAGAAAATATAGTGTTATGCATTTTTCCTATAAAAATGATTTATATAGCACATTCAATGTGCATTTATATATACATTGTCAGATATATGGCGATGGGGAGTGTTTTTATGGACTTGTGCAGGATTAATATGGGGAGGAACTACAGGATGGCACCACCACTAACTTTTATTCCATCTGTCTTCTTAGACTGGTGGAAGAAAAAACCCGAGAGGACAACTGATGTCACTTCCTCAGGCGAAATCCTGCCCTTTCTGGCTCTGACGGTATATATAACTGCAAGTTCCACTGGATGTCAGCACTCCAACATGGACTCCCTTTTGAGGAATCCAGGGCACTGAAACTCTAGTGATGATTTTCATTTGAGTATGGTATACTGCCACAAATGATCACAGCACAATCGTATTTTTTGCCATAAAACAACCGTTACCTCAGAACCCCAACCTTCATTCTCGGTCTTTGTTTTCCTTATTATAATATATTAAAACATTATCAGTATACTAATAGTAGTTGTTATTATTCCTACTAGTAGCTTTGGTAGTACTACCTCCATTATTCCAGAATAATAAGAATCAGACATTTCAGTACTAAAGTTTGGCACATGATTGGCACAGTAGCCCAAATACAACATGAGCATCTTTCAGTTTAAGTAGTTAATGTCAACTAGAACGTGCAGTCTCTTTGCAGAAATAAGACTCATTGACATTTTAATAATTTTAATAATTATTGCTTACTCCTTCAAAGTAAACTGTTCATTTGTTAATAGCTTGATTTGCAATTTAAAAAAAAACAATATTAATCCATACAGAAATGATTATATAGTACTCTGTCATATTATTAATCCATTGAAGCAATATTTTACATATTATTAGTTCATTTTAAGTTATGGGTTTCTAATGAAAGCCATTGTTTAATGAAAAAAAAAATCAAAATCAGCTGAAGTGCACTTACGCTCTAAATAATTAACTAAGTAAGCTTCTTCTATCATTTATATTATGTGTCACTGCTGTAGCGCTGCGACTGAAAAATCAGTAAATGTGTTCTCAGAAGTGATCTGTCAACTGCTCCACTGCTAGACACAGACTGCATAGGTAAACGCTTCCATGTAATGATGTAATGATGAGTCAGGGAGACAAACATCTGCGTGTTTTCAAAGAACATGAGGCAAAACTGGTAGACTAGAGAGTCTGTGTCAAGGCTTCTGCATAATCTCCCATTGATTACTTTCAGCCTTTTTTTTCTGATACAACATAAAAAATGCCCTTTTGTTTGCTTTTACATTGACTGAAGAGTTAAAAAATTACTTCATTAAACAACTGCATCTTTTCAGATTTCTCTCTTTTCACTTTGTCATTTCCCATCTTCGCATTTGTTTGTTTTGTTCTTTTTAATTGCATTGCAGGACTAGCAAGTTGGTGAGAGTCACTGACGATTTCACCCATGCAGAGCTTTCTCACCAAACCTGGAGTCTTTATCTCTTGCACATTAACCAGCTTATAAGGCCATTTCATAAGTTATTATTGATGCTAAAATCATGTAGTTTCAAGATTAATCATTGCTGCTGAATAATATCAGAAGGATATGTTGTGTACTTTTTTCTCTTCTATTCCTTACCTGTTGAAAATCACCTACTAAATTACTGGATCCTGCCATTCTAAATCCATCCTGGCTCTCTATCAGACTACCGTTTTCATCATAATATTTCTTCACTACATCCTGAGTACCTGGAAAGGCTTATTGGTCTAAAATTACTAGGACCCATTTTGTCTCCAACTTGGGCAGTTACACTTTCAGTTTTTCTGTCACCTTTCAGGTAATTGCATCAAAAATGATTGCTGAAATACATTTAGCAATAGTTGACAAATAATGTCTTTCATTTAATTTAGAGCTGCTCATCCCATGAAGCCTGATGGGTTTTCATAACCCTTGACTTGCCAGGATGTTTCTTTTTTATTTCAGCCATGTGTTTATTCTTTTGTTAAACCTTGAGTGAAATACAGATGTATTAATTTGCTATTTCCTGCTTGTTTTAAAATTTCCTTTGTTTCCCTGATTCATTTTACACTAGAGCATTATGTTTTTGCTTTTTCACTTAGGTTCAACTTCTTTTTTCATCTTCTCTCTTACCATTTGCAATGCTATTTTTCACTTTTAAAAGTTATGTTTGTTCATAACAGCAACATCAATTGTTACTCTATAAAAATCAAAACTAGCTGGAAATCATTTACAGTTCTCCTAATCCATTTCAAGAAGCATAAAATATTATAAATTGTCACAAGTAAAATGATAAAATGAAAATATCAGATCAATGACATAGGTATTACACTTAATTTCTATTAAAATTCTCTGCTAGATTTTCAAACATTTAATTGCTATGTTGAAAGAAAAATGTTTGGCATTTGAATCCTCCTAAGATACTGCGCACAGATTATTCCAGGAGCTAACTGCTGGATTGTTTCCATGAAGCTGCCGCTATATCCATCAATACCAGTCATTAAAGGCTTGCAACTTATTGTTATTACAATATACAGCAGACAGCTTTGTATCTATTAATATTGTCAAAAATAAGAAAAACTGTACATGTGGGTTTTTAAGGCAGTGGCTCAAAAAATATGGCTAAAATTGTCTCAGCATCAGAAGATTATCATAATTAACCAATTCAAAGTTATGTAAAAAATATAATATAAAATTAGCTTCTGGTCATGTTTTTAAACTATATATATGCTGGAGTTGCAATTAGCTCAGGTGTTCTGCCAAGCTGGAAATGAAACCTACCAAGGCTTAAAGAGTAAATGAACCAGGAGATGAGAGGGAAAACTAGCAGGGGTCTGATGTAAAAAAGGCAAAAATACCAAAAGCACAAAAAACAAAATGCTGCATATAAATAAAAATCAGAAAACATGTAAACCTGAAATCATTTTTGAATTGGCTAAATTCAACACAAAGTTTTGAGAACAAATTCAAAAACTTGGACTTCAGGACTAGCGCTCTGCCATCCTAAATAGTGGCGTGATTATGATGAGGTGAGATGAAACTCTGGTCATCACGTGACAGCAATAGAGCACCATCACTATCAACAACATGACTGCACACACAGAAGATAGCGGTAATCACTGGCAGTGATACAGTGATGTCAGAAAAGTTAAAAATGATAACGATAATGTCAAAACTCAAAATAAAACTACAAACACCCATAAAGAAGGAAACTTACCACAAAATACATGATTAATCACAGATGTTTTCAATTAGCCAGACTAATTGGAAATGAAGCTGCAGATCACATGTCTGCAAAATTAAACTGTTTTAATTGTGAATAGTTATTCTTATTTGCATTCATTAGAATGTTTACATCACATCATGAAGTACAAAACAGAAAAGAAATTGAATGAAAATTTAACAAATTACAAAATTTGTAGTTTATGTATATATTATTATTATTCTAAATCAAATTAATATGAACAATAATATTTTTAAACAGATATGTAAAGAAAACAACAACATATATTCATTAACTTACATAGAACTTCTATAGCTTTTGTCATTTTTTTCATTTTTTTTTTTTTTTTGGTGGTCCAAATCTTCATTTGCTGGCCCGTCATTTGTACACTTTTTCTGACACGTTCCAATGAATCATTCAGCAGTTGTCTGTCATCAAACTGACATCCCAACATCCCTGGTACCTTCTTTCCATGTCCTTGATATCCTGATGGACTGTTTCACTATGTTCTTCATTTACTTCTGTCCAGGATTTTCAGAGAAAAATCCCAAATGCATATCCAAAAAGAGTACTTTGAGACTCGTGTTGCAAAGTAATTACTTAAAATTAACTAATACATTTTTCAAAATTTCTTTATAATTACAGTCTTTATTATTATATAAATTACTGCTTTGAACGATACCTTCTCAAGTCATTTATTGCATCATTGAAGTTCTGTATCAGAAATCTGTTTTCTTATATCAGGTCCTGGCAAAAATGCCCTCCTTCAGTTTAGCCTCAGACAGACCTGGCACAAATACATAAAACATGGTCCATCTGTTAATAGGACTTTGACAAACTGCTTGAAAAAATTAAGCTAAATATTAAGTATGGGTAGCAGCACATTATCTGGATCCACCAAGCTAGTTCTAATGATGATTTTGGCATCAAGCTGTAGCTTTTCTCACGCTCGCCATTCCTTCTGAACCCAATGTACTGTAAATTATCTGCAGTGCTGTTCCACTCACAGACAAAACATGGGAATTTTTTATGCTCTGACGGCTGTACCACTGAGCTTCCAGCTGTCCACATAGGATCCATATGACCTTGTTATCAAATGAAACAACTGTTTTGTTTTAAAAATATATTTTAATATTAAAAATATTATATTCAAACAAAACATCATTAAAACAGGATATTGATATTCAATTAACTATAGTGAAGAAAACACAAAAAAAAAAACTGGACAGCAAAAAAATGTGTTTTGTGAAAATTGTTATGTGAGTTTGTTCTTTGAACTCAGCATCCAAAAATATATAAAAAGCACATTAAATAATCAAACCACTGTATTCAGTATACACCTGTGTTTTTTTTTTCAATGAGCCTGTATAGCCAATTGTGAGGAGTGTAGGCTGTTGGAAAAATATGACTTTACTGTTAAAGGATCATTGCAGACTGCCTGGACCAACTGTAATGAAGGGGCTTTTTCAATTCACCTAAGACGTTTACAAATGTAAGGCATGAACATACACAAATACAACATACAGACATAAAATTTGACCTAAACTCAAGAAATGACTCCATTACTGTCCTTTATAATGGGGTAAATCCACCAATATTTAGGAGTAAAAAAGTGCTCCTTTCACACCAGTATGGTATTTCTTGTTGAGGTTGTTTCCAGAACCAGAAAATCCTGGAAATGATCTGCTTGCTTTTATTTAGTTACTGTATAGCTTAGATAAAATTTTTTTATTTCTCCTTTAGGTGGAAATTTTGTGCGGGATGGCTGTGTGTTGGTTCCGGCCAGGACACCCTCAGTCGGCAAGGACGGGGGAGACAGCATGCACATTGCATTATCTCCCCCTGAACACTGGATGGCACTCCCCTGGCTTAGGATGGTGCCACAAGTTTGGAGCTTGGAAGTTCAGGCCTGTTAGGGCCCGTGGTCACCACCAGGGTGCACATGGAGAACAGCAAAGGCCTTCGTGGAAGGAATTTCACTGCACCTGGAGGTGCTGCCAGAAGGAGATCATGGGATACCTGGGTTACTTCCAGGTGCTCTATAAAAGGTGCTGTCTCACTCCATTTAGGGAGCAAGAGTCAGGAGGAAGGGAGACAAAGCCTGTCAGGATGAGTGGAGGAAGAAGAGGAGAAAGAGAAAGGAGATCACTGTGCTTTTGTGTTGTTTATTGTGCTTCTGAACTTTGCTGAGCAGGTGAGGAAAAGCATTTCCCACAAGGAAAAGTAAAAAGCATGTGTGCTGAACTTGTAGCATGCTTCTGTCTGTGCGCCCCCTGCAGGCCACTATATATATATATACATAAATATATACTATGTGGTCTGAGAACACAAGCAGAATAGCTAAAAAGGAACAAATTGTTAAAAGAAAGAAAAAAAACAAAAAACCTTCTGACTTGTCTGTCGCAGTCCTAGTGAGACATTATGCAGGCATACTGCTGTTAGTATAAATGAGCCCCAGTAATGTTTCTTGACACACTTTTGCTGAATAATTCATTGGCCGAAGGTCCTCAGTGTTAGTGTGTTGTGGAGAGTATGTGCAGTATTGTTCATAATGGCACTCACTTTTGTTTTAATTCTCATCTTTGCTACTACCTCCAGTGGTCTCGAGTGTGTCCCATAACTGAGCCTGCCTTTTTATTGCTAAAGCTCAGCACGGCCATCCAAATGTCATTCCCCCTGGTCTCACCAAACTCCACCCACTGACAGGCTTATGCTTTGGTCACCTTTACAATTAGTACCTTTTAGGCCTACCAGTACCTCTCAGACAAATATGAAGAATCTTATGTTTCTGGTAAGGGGTGAGCAGCTGCCCCAAGCAGACGATTTCAAGTTCCTTTAATTCTTGTTCATGAATGAGGGTAGAGGTGACCATGAGAGTTAGTGTGGAAGGTGTCCTGTACTGTGTTAGTAAAGCTGGAGCTTTCCATTTACCTTTTAGGTAGGTTTGGACTGACAGAATTAGATTGTGTGTTCAAGCAGCATAATGAGGTTTCTGGCCAGGGCTGTTTGACATCAGTTAATGTAACATGCACATCTCTGAGAAAAATGAATGACAACTGACAGAACCTTCCATATTCCATTCCATACCGTTTCCTAAGCCCACTTAATCTTGAGTAAGGCCACGGGGGTCTCGAGCCTATCTCAGCAAGTATAGGGCACAAGGCAGCAACATTCACTGGACAGGGTGCCAGTGCCTTGTAGGGTGCACACACTCACACACACCACAAACACACTATCGACTATTTATTTATTTATCTTTTTACTAAGCAATATTCTTTTAACCAATATTATAAAATGAATGGATAGATGTATGGATTAATGTTACATGTAAAATTATACATAGTTTTAATGTCATATATAAGTCCAAGATTGTTGGCTGAATACCACTGTAATATAGTTTTTCAAAAGGGAATAATGTCCAGTTTCATTTGTATTTTAATGTTCAGTCATACACATTTTTCAGGTTTAGGTTCTGATTAATAATACTCGGCCATCATAGTTACATTTAAAAAAAAATTCTACACATGTTAAGTGTAATTCTTCATGCAACTGTCTGTTGTGAGCAAGTTTGTAAAGTATCAAGCGACTAAGAATAAGTACGTTTCACCACGGGAGGACAAAATACAGCAGGAGAACAGCATACAAGTAGACAAGGAGAGAAGCAAATGCTTATCACATCTTGTGTTCAATAATGTAAGTAACATCAACGCTTGTCCTCTGCAATAACCACTCTCACATCTGTGCCTACTACATGAGCTTACCTTTCACACTTAAATAAGTCAGTGTATATTTTTGCTGTTCATCTTAAAATTTTAAAGAAGTAATTTTCCAGATGACATGTACAGCAGCTAAGCTTAAAGAAAACATTTACCAACCTAAAATCCCCAAAAGGATTCATTGGTTGTTAACTCTGAAGGGTAAAATGGCAAATGTAGGTGTAAACAACAACTGAAGGGGGAGACTAAGCAAAATTATTAAAATAATTATAATAGCCTCTCACTGCCTGTACCTAGTGGTTGTGAAGATGTTAGGTCCAAATATCATAACAATGGGAAATAAAGCAATTTAAATTGCAATTAAGGTATAGTAATAGATTGCTCACCCCCTAAAGAAATTCATAAGCAATAGGATACAAGCTAATGCAGTTTTGTGCCACACAAAAATTGTATTTTTATAGTCAGTTATACTTGAATAGTTGTGTTAATAACAATTTAATTTTTTTGAAGGGTCTAGAAAATTATTCAGCCCACTTTAAAAGTTATTTAATCCTGTACAGATAAAAAAGTATAAGGTAAATGTTGATAATACATAAATAAATCCATCACTAAATAATTTTCTGCACAATCATAGTAATCTATATTAGATTTAGGAATAAATGCTTTTTTTTACTTAACAAGATCAAAGATTCAACACAAACTAATCATTTAATCAAACAGTAAAATAAGCGAATGACAGCAAACTAAACATGCAAACCTTAGACAATTTGACTTCAGGATGTAAACTCCAAATAAGTGACAAAGTCATCAATGTACTTTTCACTTTAAATTGCAGGAGGTCTACAGTAAATTGAAATTCTGTGTACTGTGTAGAAAAAATGGTACCGGCTATAATGTTACATTATCTTGAAAAGTTTAGAAGTTCTGCTTTTTTCCAAGTTTTGAAGGAATTAAAAGTCTGCCTGACCTATTTTCTTTGACCTAGATTTTATATTGCACAGTAAAACCTAAATCCGCATTCACATCCTAAACATTTCATCTTAGAAAATCCTGTACATTGCAGATGTCAGTGAGTGGTGATGAGTAACCTGGAAATGGACAGTATAAAACCATAACTTGTCTTAATTTACTTTTTATTCTTTCA
The DNA here is from genome assembly GCF_016835505.1 of Polypterus senegalus. Taxonomy (NCBI): domain Eukaryota; kingdom Metazoa; phylum Chordata; class Cladistia; order Polypteriformes; family Polypteridae; genus Polypterus; species Polypterus senegalus. Next base: position 70,352,926 of record NC_053168.1, on the reverse strand, counting down.
GTTAATATGAAACAGCAGTCTACATTTTAAATTGCATCTCATGAGCCCTATTAGCATTTTAAGTTTGACCTCCCAACAAGTCAATGGTAGGGGTGAGTTATAAGTAATATCTTGATCTTTTAACAACTAGAAGAATATCATATATTACTAAAAAATCTGTTCCAGGAATTCTTTCATAATTTTCACAAAGGTTCGTCAAGGTCATAGTAAGTGCACTGTGCTTCACTAGTAGAAAAGGCTTGATTCTTATTTGGCCAGCTGTGTCAAAGTTCTTTCAAAAATAAACAGATATGTCTCTATGTCATCTGTTTTCCTCAGAATTATGTGTACCTGTGACTTTACTAGTGATCTTTCTTTCTGAATAGTAGTCTCTGCATTCGTGATACCTTGGATTCTGTGAATGACATCTGCTGGTTGGTGACTTGTGCCTGTATTTGTTATTATGTTTGCAATATGTACATTTTACGACAGTGTGTTCTTGTTGGCCATAAAGTGTTTGGGGTTAGAGGGTGAGTGCCTGGCGGGATTAGTGGTTGGGAAATAAACACCTTTCTGCGACAAACTGCACCTGTACGCTCTTGTATTGTATGCAACAGTTGTGTCACCTGTTCTACCATTTTCTACCGGGTCTATCTGTTCTGTCTTTCTGTTCTTACTGGTGATCCTGCTGACTATGCCACTGTAAATAAAATGGAGAAAACAGAAAAATAATTAGTGTACCATGTGTAACTCCATTTAATGTTCAGGATCAAAAAGAAATTAAAACTATTAACAAATATGCAAATCACTCCTCGCGATGTAGTAATGGCTCATCATAACCAGTGTAAAAAAAGACTTCTGGTCTGGTTGTAAATGCCACGGGACTTCTTGTGTTGTTGGAATTTGTAGAGGAGGAAGAAAAGTAGACAGGTCCTCCAGAGAGTTCTCTTCCATTCTTGATTCTTGGGCAAGCCAAAATTACAGTGATGTGCTACACCTAAATCCTTCCACATAAGTATTTCAAACGGACTCACAATTGGGTAATATGCCTGTTGCTGTCATACTTGGCTATATCCATCCATCCATCCATTTTCTAACCTGCTGAATCCGAATACAGGGTCACGGGGGTCTGCTGGAGCCAATCCAAGCCAGGAACCAATCCTGGGCAGGGTGCCAACCCACCACAGGACACACACAAACACCAAGCACACACTAGGGCCAATGTAGAATCACCAATCCACCTAACCTGCATGTCTTTGGATTGTGGGAGGAAACCGGAGCGCTCGGAGAAAACCCACACAGACACCATGCAAACTCCACGCAGGGAGGACCCGGGAAGCGAACCCAGGTCTCCTAACTGCGAGGCAGCAGCGCTACCACTGCGCCACCATGCCACCTACTTGGCTATATATATACATATATATACAGTAATCCCTCGCTACTTCGCGGTTCACTTTTCACAGATTCACAACTTTGAGGGTTTTTAAATATAGTAGTAGTATTTCCTAGTCTAAGAACAACAAAACAAGTTTGGTGACTAAGTGTGTTGTAACACGGGCTGTGATTAGTACATGGGAGGAAGACGACAAATCACAGCTTCCCACTTTCTAATCGGGCCTGTGATTGGTGCTTTGACTGATGCCCAGATCCCACAGCACCTCCCCTTGTCTCTCTGTTGCAGCCATTTCGCTTTAAGCTTTCTCGCCGAGCGGTTTACTTTACACTGTACTGTGTGTGATTTTTTTTGTGGTTTCTTTGTGTTGAATTTCGCTTCAATTTTCACCCCCTGCAATGGCTCCCAAACGTGCTCCTTCTTCCAAGGCTGGTGCTGACCCTAAACGCCAATGAAGAATGATGACGATCGCTGAGAAGGTGAAACTTCTGGATATGTTGAAGGAAGGGAGAACGTTCGCGGCTGTGGCTGCAGACTGGCTAAGGATCTGCAAGAGCGGTCACAGGAATGGGACAACGATATGGTTCGATCGGTCCAATTTTGCAACAAGGTCGACGACGTCATGACGTCATGACCGCCTACAAGCTGCTCTTCGACCGGAAAAGCGGCAAGCAGCGGCAGCAGCAGCGGCAGCAGCGGCAGCAGCGGCAGCAGCGGCAGCAGCGGCAGCAGCGGCAGCAGCTGCAGATCACAATGTTTTTGCAGCCTCGCAAAAAAGAGCCAGTTCCTACTACTACTACAGATACACCTTTGGGAACCGTGGAAGAGGTGCCCCAGGAAATGGCACCGCCGTCTGAAGAGTCGTAAAATACAGTCATCGGCTGCGCAGTAAAAGTCATCATCACCTTCATTTTCATCATTTTTACTGCACAGCATATTCATCACCATCATCATGTCATATATAGGTACGTGTACTTCGCTATACAGTAACTGTAAATTTACCTACCGATTTCATATGGCTTAACAGTTGTCCCTGTTATTAATAGGGTAAAGGGTGGGTTGTAAACAGTACAGGGAGGGTTTAAAAACATCCAAATACACGTTAAATTATTAAATAAATATGATGTCCCTACTTCGCGGAAATTCAGTTATTGCGGCCGGCCTTGGAACCTATCTCCTGCGATAAACGAGGGATTACTGTACATATATATATATATACTGTATAAAAATATATATATAGTATATATATATGTTATTATTATGGAAGGCAAGTATAAATGAACTATTTACACATGCATATCCTGCTCCAAGTGCCGTTTTGACATCTTAGCATAGAAAACACAAGTCTGGGATATGGTTTTGGAGTACTTGTGAACCACCACAGCCCCTCCAAGTTATAAAATAGGACAGGAGATGTGTCATGCTATGTATGAAGTGGGGTTGAAAGTTCAGTTGCAAAAATTTGTTCCATGATTTAATTAGCACCAATTATTAAAAAAATTAAAAAATGGGACCTATTATCTATAAACTAGCTCTGCCAAAACATTTTAAAATAAGTGTATCACTGAAAATCTGTAATGACAAGTAAAGTATGTATTCTCATCTGGCTAATATAGCTTTAACACTAGAATTACCAGAGCCTGCGAAAATAATCGTAAATCCGTCCCACCTTAAATCACTTCTTAAAATTGTTCACAGCTCTCCATCAGCGTCTTTTGTCATCTAAATGTGCTGATAAAAATCAGGCTGCAAGCAGCTGGTTATTCCATCCCCCCACCGACTTGCCCACCAATGTGCACAAACGTCTCCCAGCTCATGCCTTGATTGATTTTCTGGGAGTGGAGTTTTAGAGTGGGAATAATAGATCGTTGTTTGGAACACACGCATTTCATGTCTGTTCCGTTAACACATTGTTAAAACAGAAACGTTTTTTATATTCTACTAGTAGATGACAAAATGTGGGCATAAACTATATAATGTATGAAGCCTGAAGTATCCAAGAAATACTTTCACAAAAGGTACAAATCTAACACAACATTTGCGCTTTTATTCAAAAATATAACTGCAGAAACAAAAAGCCGCCTTAACATGCGACATTGACAGCCATTTACTATGACTGCCTCCGTAGTGCAATAGAATCAGCTGCCGACTGGGATTCAAAAGGTCGCAAGTTCAATCCTGCACCACTCTGTTTTGAGAAGTAAACTGCTCTTAGTCTTACTATTTTAGAATAAAAACATACATTTGATTTCAGTCTGTAACAGCCAGTGTAATTTATGATACTTGTAAAGGTTACCTTTGTTTTTTTTTTTTTAGTCAGTTTTTTTTTTTAGTCAGTTTTATTATCTCAGCCGCGTTCACAAGCCCAAACACACCCCACCCCCGCATCTGACACTGCTGTTTTCACATAGACGCGCTGTAACAGAGGTAAACTCAGCTCCCTTCTACATCGGAGCAAGAATGCACATACCATTGCTTGCATACTAAAGTTTCAGCAGACACTTTTCGTGGCATTACTGCTGACACTTTAGTATGCAAGCAATTTTATGTGCATTCTTGCTCCGATGTAGAAGGGAGCTGAGTTTTCCTCTGTTACAGCGCGTCTGTGTGAAAACAGCAGTGTCAGATGCGGGGGTGGGGTGTGTTTGGGCTCGTGAATGCGGCTGTGATAATAAAACTGACTAAAAAAAAAAAAAACCAAAGCTAACCTTTACAAGTATCATAAATTACACTGGCTGTTACAGACTGAAATCAAATGTATGTTTTTATTCTAAAATAGTAAGACTAAGAGCAATTTACTGCTCAAAACGGAGTGGTGCAGGATCAAACTCGCAACATTTTGATTCCCAGTCGGCAGCTGATTCTATTGCGCCACAGAGGCAGTCATAATAAATGGCTGTCAATGTCGCATGATAAGGCAGCTTTTTGTTTCTGCAGTTATATTTTTGAATAAAAGCGCAATTGTTGTGTTAGATTTGTACCTTTTGTGAAAGTATTTCTTGGATACTTCAGGCTTCATACTTTATATAGTTCATGCCTACATTTTGTCATCTATTAGAAGAATATAAAAAATGCTTCTGTTTTAACAATGTGTTTACACAAATTACTGTAGAAACGGAACAGACATGAAATGTGTGTTCCAAACAACGATCTATTATTTCCACTCTAAAACTCCACTTCACTCCCAGAAAATCAATCAAGGCATGAGCTGGAAGAATTTTGTGCACATTGGTGGGCAAGTCGGTGGGGGGATGGAATAGCCGGCTGCCTGCAGCCTGATTTTTATCAGCACATTTAGATGAAAAAAGACGCTGGTGGAGAGCTGTGAATGATTTTAAGAAGTGATTTAAGGTGGGAAGGATTTACGATTTTTTTCGTAGGCTCTGGTAATTCTAGTGTTAACAGTTATGGTCAATGGGAAGTTGAAGAAAGAGATACTGAAAACTATTGACCTCTGCTGTCCAAGTTCTAAGGTCCAGCAGCCATTACACAAGCAGAGCTATGACCCCAAGGCCCATTCTTAGGTTCTTGTGAGTGATATACATGTTCCAGGATTGCTCCGTCACTTTCATCAGAGGCTTCCAATGATGTCAAATTCAGTGACCATGTCCATATGCTTTGTCACAAAAATGTTGTTAAATACTTTTTGTCATATACTTTTGGTTTTGATATATAATTCATTTTTAATCTTATTCCTTATATTTTTACCATTTTGCCAGTGATGCTTTTGCTTTACCGTATTGTATGTCTTTTTTCTATGGGTACTGCCATTTTGTGTGATTATTCCTATTGGCTACAATATTTTGGAGATTTTGGTCACTGTGATGTGCTGTGGTTGGACATCCCATGTGATTTGTGACATCATAGTGGCCATGACCTATGAGATAGTGGGACACATTTTACATTGTACAAAATGTGTGAAAAATTGAAGGAAACACCTTGTGAGAAATTACTGCTTGACTATGAATAAACCTTAGGAAAAGATTTTTGGTTTTGAGCCTCTATGGTTTTCCTTATTAACACCGCTGGTTATTCATATAACCTAATGTACTTACCCTAACTAATGACGACAACAATTCTATTGTATTACCTTTAAAGGAAGACCTATTTTAATCTCTGCCACTCATTACAAAATGTGTCTGTTTGGACATTCAATCCATCGTTTTTGTCACAATATTAACCAATACATGGTTGGTTCCCCATTTGCTCTCAGAAGAGCCTGAATTCACTGAATTGAATAAAATGTGACATAGGAATTCTGGACCATTTTGTTTTCAAATTGTTCCAAATTCACAAAGTAGTCAACTTCTATAGTAATTTGAATAGTTCTTTTAGTCTTATCTATCAGCTACTCTAGCTACCACTAGAGTGAATTATTGTCACCTATCGAAATGGATCCATATGCATGTGAGCTTTTTACAGTATACTGATTATTATTTTGGAAAAGGACAGGAATAACGGGTATTTATTAGACTGAATAATGTGTTTACAGTCCTATACTACCCAGTGCTTATTTTAATTTCACTATTAAAACTGTCCCTTCTTTATTTTAATATGGCATTTTAATATTTTAATTGCACTTGGCTGTTAACTGGCTGTTTCTAATAAACTCATGGCAATGGGTCCAGCATTCAAAAGCATTGATATCCACTGATACCTGCAAGTGTGAAATTCCAACCTTTTATTGTACAGTATACTGCTGTCACTGACTGAGAGATTGTTAAATAACCCAGGAAGGACAGGTGAAATATGGTCACCTATATGCTATAAATAAAACTGTTACGGAAGCATATTGTATTTGTATTTTTTGATCGTGGCTACTTTTGAATTTTGTACTTTATGGAATTTTATTTCCTCAACAAACATCCATTTAACTTTAGATGAGTTGCTATGGAAGTGTAGTTTTTAATATTTTTTTAAATAAATAGTCATGTTTAAGATCTTAGGCAACGTGCTACATAAAATTATAAAGAATGTCATTGCTAATTAGCTTTCATAAAATAGCAGTTTATGCTCATAGTGTAACCAGCAGAAACCAAAAATATTGTCTTTTGAAGCAATTTCTTAATTACCTCATTGAGTGGCACAGTCATTTTCAATAAGAGACAGAATTATGTCTGTTGCTAAGAGACTACGGTAATTGTAAATTATAATTGTACATGTAATTTAAAATAAGAGCAAGGTACTTCAAGAGTAACTATACTGTATGTATCCAATGTAGCATAACTTCAATCAACAACCATTTCCTAGTGTGTTTTTCCTTTAATTTAAGCTGACATGGCTATTTTAAGAGAGGCATGGTAGTGCAGTGATTAATATTACATCGTCACAGCTCCAGACGTCCCAGATGTCGGGGTTCAATTCCTGTTCCCAGTCAGCATCTGTGAAGAGTCTCCAACTTCTTTGGGTATTCTGATTTCCACCAACATCTCAGAGAGTGGTGCATGTTAACTGGTACCTCTGTATTGGTCTAGTGTTTACTAGAAATGGAGAAGAGTTACCTTCAGTTTCCTAACTCTCCTCATACCTTGGAAATAGAAGTGGGTTAAGGGTAGATCATGATAGTTCTTCAAATGTAAAAATGAACATACTGTACAAATTCTTAAGTAGTTTGAGGTACTCTATTTGGAATTTTCTTGTTACTCTTTGTTATTATTATGTTCATATCCAGCACTTCCACATTTGAATTATGTTAAGGACCACCACAGCTTTAGTGCAAAATGATTCTAATACTCCTTTTGTCTGTATTATTTAGGAGATAGTTGGAATATAAAAACACTTTGCCAGCTGGGTGTGTTTGAGTTGGGGAAATGGGCTGCTATGGAGTGGAGTTGGTAGGGTAACCAAAAATCCTTGTCATTAGGTCTTCTCCTGCCAGAATAAAGCTAACCTGTACACTAGGTTTGGTGTCTACCTCTGTCTTACTCTGCTTTCACAGTGATGTGCTCCATTTGTATGTCTCCACTTTAAAAAAAGTTGAGCCAGACATTTCTGATAGAATACGAAATAAATAGCAATAGTAGTTGAAGGATGCACTGGTTTTGTGTAAGCTAGTTAAGAGGTAAAATACTTAAAGTGAACATTATATTGTTTCACAGTTTAATCAAATTGCCATAGTAAAGAGGGGATTCGTTTGAAATTATAGTGAAGCGGTTTGTCAGGATGAAATAGTACTTCTGAAATTGTTAGACTGTTGATAAGTATTATATTTTGGAAAAAACAGCTATCAGAAAGTGCAAAGCAGCTGCAATGGAGGATCGCTGGGTCATACACTTTCACTGCAAGTGTCTTCTTTTTAAACACTTGTCATTGTTTTGTAGAGTGGAAAAAACAAATGTTGAAATGTTATTCTACGAAAGAGTTTTGTTCTTTAACCAGTTGTATGTTAATAATGAACAATAATGGGTTGAGATAAGACAACAGGACATTCCTGGCTTTTTCTGTAAGTGAATATTTGTGTTGTCATTAGTATGGGGTCCTTAAAATAAGCAGAGGAAATGATGTACAAACAGGAATTTGTTTTCTGCATACTGTATGTGAGAAGAAGTGTACCGTAGTGTGGATTGTGGATCTCTAAAACAGACTGAGACTGTGGAACGAAGTTCAATGACTATTAGAGTAAAAAAGGCCAATGGGTGTTTAATATAAGCAAATATTTATTTTTCTTTTTGTTTGCTGTTGAGTTGTATGAACATGTTTATATGTAAATACACATACTTCATAATTTTCTCTTTCTCATATACGTACAGTATAAACATTAGTAAGCTGTGCTTTAAGATGTATAATTGAATTGTTGTTGGCCCAGTCTTTAAGGGTATTTCATAATACAGTAGCTTATACTGGGGGTTTGCCCAGTGTAAGTTTCTTTCTTTTATGTATCAGAACATGCATTTGCTGCAATTGAACATTAAGAATACCTTGTAATAGCAGCAAGTGTGAGTTACATTATTTTCTTTTTAATGAAGAAATTTAATAATTGTAATAATGTAGAATTTGAAAAAGAACTTTTTAACTTGGTTAATTATTTTAATTAGCAGAAAAATACAATTTATTGATAAACACAAGGATTACAGAAATATGATAACCTCATATATATGTTGACATATAAAACAGGATGCAGGCACACTGGACAGACAAACATGTAACATACCGTATAGGCTGGCTGTTTACTGGTTTTTAGAATTCTGATTTATTGTGGCACAGACAAACATTTTTATGATACCAAGTCTTTATTGATGATGCCTGATGTCATGTCATGTAGAGTCGTTACTTTGTTGTTGGTCCCAGTTCAAGTGTAGGATTCTTCATGCATTGGAGTGTACTCTTTCTCTTTGCCACATGGATCTGTTTGCTTTCTGCTGTTTGGCCCTTTGTTGTGCCGTCTACAACTTAGGGAAAAACATTCTGTTACAAGAGTTTAGATGCTGTAGTTCACTTCTTGAAGTAATGGCTGCTTCTCAGCCTTCAGAAAAACTCACTGTTTAGCTTGGTAAACTGGATCTCAACTCAGATTCAAAAAGAGAAGAGTTTGTCAGATTCAGCTCTCCAAGGAAGAGCAGCTCATAACTTTTAGGTTCAGAGTGCACATTTCAGAGGTTTTCAGTCATTCTGGAGGGTTCCCTCTCCCCAAGAGAATCCATTAATGTCTCTTAACCTGCCATTCTCTGCCTCTCTTTTCTTCTCCCATTGAGAGATGGGGTGCTTGTGGTTTTAAAGGATGGTTGAACCTTGTCCTGATGGGAATGATGTCACTTCCAGTTACAAAATTAGTGATTTATACTAGGTGAGTTCTTCTGTCCATCTTTAGCCAGGTTTATACTTCACTTGCGTGTGTAATTTAAGCAAATCTGGAAGAATCCACAAGGTGGCAGTGCAAGATACCATCATGGTGAGAAAACTTTTGGCTTCACTGTGTTGTGAATTGCATGAAAGATCCATTAAATCCTGAGGACAGGTTGCCACAATATCTCTGAAAAGGATGTTTAATGATTACATCCATCAATCCAGGGATGCACCCATTTCAGCTATCATCGGGCGTGTGGTAGAAACAATCCCTGGACAGGGCATCAGCTCATCACAAGCTGAACACAAGCATACAAATACACTAGGTGGAGTGGTGGCTCTGAGGCTAGGGATCTGCACTGGCAATTGGAAGGTTGCAGGTTCAAATCCTGTAAATGACAATAGGGACTCTGCTATGTTGGGCCCTTGAGCAAGGCCCATAACCTGCAATTGCTGAGCGCTTTGAGTAGTGAGAAAAGTGCTATATAAATGTGAAGAATTATTGTTATTAGTATAATTTTACTATCACCAAATCCCCAAACCTTAATGTCTTTGGAAGCAAACCGGAGCACACTGCGGAAACCCAACAGGAAAACATGTAAATTTCAAAGGAAAACAATAGGGACATGACACCCTAACACAAGGCAGCAGTGCTACTGCTCCACAACCGTGCGACCCCAACATGTGTAATTATTAATAGTATTCATTATTTAAGTAAAGATAACTACTTATCTGTAAAATGTAACATACATGCTTTAACATATTTCATCATGAAAGTGTTATTAAGTATAAATCTAAGGATTTTAAATGTGCAGAGAGCTGGAATATCCGATTTAATATGTTCTGTGTAGCAATTGCTGCTCTCAGTTCAGGAAGAAGCCCCAGAAGCACATAGCAATTAACAAGTGGGTGGGTTTCAAGATGACTGTTTCTGACTACAAACTACAAGATTAATGTGGATATTTCGAGATTTAAGCCGAAATTTCCAGTTTAATCCCAAAATAGACCTTTTCACTGTGTCCTTAATTTTGTTCTCTGTGGCTCAAATACGCTGCCGTACATTCTGATGCTGTTGTGAAGCTGCAAAAAAAAAAAAGTCATCACGATGGGGAATATGTAACAGTTGAATACCAAAGCACCACAAATATATTTGTATGTTGGCATTTTGGTTCACCACATCAAAACATTCATCCAGCATTGAAGGAAGCACATCGATCCTGGAGGATCCTCAAAGCGGCTTTCTATCACATGTAGAAAGTAAACAGGGCCTCTGACCTCACGTCCCGACTTAATCACATTGTACCTCCCCACTTTTTGCTGGTACTGCAACTTGCACACGTGTCGGATTCATTTTTGCGGACGTGCTCAGAGGACATGTCAAATGAATGCTGGGAACGCGTGGTAGCCATGAAGCATGCGCATACACATTCTGAGCATGAAGTATAAACCAGCCCATAGTTGTCATCCCTTGAATTATAGGTCCTTGTCCTTTTGGCTTAAGAGGTCTGCAGAGGGGCCTCTGGAGTGACTTACATCTTTGATATCAGATGAAAGAATTCCAGGCAGATCCTGGTACAAGATGGAGTTCAGTCACTTAGTTCAGAATGCAAGTTGGGAAAGGTGCAGCATGATGCCAGCATCCCTGTTAAATCTGCTTTCATAGCAGGCCTGGTGTGCCACTGAAACCTCATAGAATGGACAAAGCTCACTTTGTTCTACACAGTAGAGAGTACTTATATTGCTATTAGAGAACAAATTACTCCTTTTACTTATTTATTTAACTTATTTAGTGCTAACATAAGTGCCATAGCGTATAGTTAGACCTTTATCCATGAACACTCAGTAGCAGTGGATTTCATAAAGAGACCTGTTGAACTGGATAATAGTTTTTTTTTTAAATTATATAACTGTGCAGGGACTAAAGTATATTATTCATAATTATTGATTATAGGTTTCTTGTGTGTTCGCTTGTATGGATAAGTTAAGGTGTGCTTTATGTTTTTAAATTTTGAATGAATCATTTATAGATGACATGTACAGTATGGCATACTGCTTGAATATAAACTGTAAGACTGATGTCAACACGTGCTAAAGAATGTTATTTGTGGACCACATTGACTTAAGTGGTGGTTTACAGCTAAACTAAAAAATAAATAATAACTCTTTTGATTTATATAGTGCTTTTCTCACTACTCAAAGCATTTTCCACGCAGGGGGGATCCGGGATGCAAACTCACAATATCCTAACTGTGAGGCAGCAGTTGCAACCACTACTCTGCAAAAATGCATATGCAAAAAACAGACAAAAAACTTTAAATGGGAGTTGTTTTGCTTGTATTTAGGAAAAAAAAACATCTGCCAAAGAGTTAAGCAAAATTTACTTGACAAGTTTTCTTAAAGTAAGCTAAATAATTGTAAATACAATTTTGTGGAAATGTCAATAATTCTTACAATAACAAAATCTAGACTTGATGTCATGATTTAGATAATTTTCACTTGGCTTAGATTTCAATTTTTTGCAGAGTACAGATGTTCTAGAAGTAAATAATTTTTTCCCTGAATTTCTAACATAAATCAAGTGACAGCACAGAGAAGTGCGCAAAATTTTATTGTCTGTCATCTTGTTCATTAATTTGACATACTGATACAGGAAGTCTGTACTGGGTCCCAGTTCTCATGGCCTGAGTCTGGTTGCGTCAACACTTCAAACTGAACAACTGTGACGCAAAACATTCATAATGAAAGTAAACTAAATGTAACCATTTTTAATTTAAAGCATTCGAAAATTAATATTAACTGCACTATCATTTTTTGAATTACATTTACACCTGAAAATTATTAAGTTGTAATTTTCTAATTGGACTTCATGGAAGCATGGGATTTTATTTCAAAATGTTAACCCTATTTCTGTAGTTTCTATGGAAACTAACACTAGTTTGATTTGAACATTACATGTTTTCTTTATGTTAAAAATGTATTTATTCAGAATTAAAACATAAGCATCTGTTTGGGCAGTGCTTGACTTTATTCAGATACATGTAAAAGCAAAGAATTAAAGTCAAAAAATGTAATTTTCATAAAGTTTCCAGCATCTTGAGACAAATCACTTAAACTGATCAGGTTGATGGAAACACAGTTGTAAGAGCTGTCATTTGTGCAACCTGCAGAGATGTGTGACTTCATTTAGAGTTTTACATTTTTTTCTTATTAACGTTTCATTACTAGTATTTCATTTAAATAATTGAAAAATTCTAAAGTTTAAATAACTGTGCATTACATTTCTGACCATTGACAGTGAAACGGGGAGGACTCTGTAAACTGATAAATGCTGATCCAGTAAGTTCTGTATACATACTAAAGTAGACAGATCTCCAGAATGTTTTTATTCTGTCTCTTTTTAAATTTTACTTATTGATTTTCTTTCAAGAAAATAACATTGCATACAATAAAGTAAAACTTATACAACAAATGATTTCATAGTCAAATAAGAAAGAAAAAAACATAAGAAAGTTAGAAAAAGAAAGTAGTAACAAAAAAAAAAAAATGACAAAACCTGACCAAACAGAATTCAACCCAGAATTCTGTTTCATAATTATGACTTTATCAAAATATTTGGTCTCCATTCTGCAAAGACAACCCAGCTCACCTTGTTGCAGTGCTTGATTATGTATGGCAGCTAACTGTTTAATATTTTTATTTTTCAATTTGAATTTTACTGCTTATGGCATAATGCTTGTGTGAGTCTGAACACTTTTAAGATTATTTACATGATGTTTACTTACAGTACTGTATGTGAAACTTTATAACAACGTCAGGCAGATTAAACTGCTTTACACTTGTTCACTTCTAAGTCTTCCATATCCTCTGGCTAAACTGCCTTCTGCATGTGCATGTCTATCTTTTAGGATATATTTAAAAATAAGAAATGCATGTCTATGATCTGACAGATGAATTCTGAGAAGAGATCATTTGACCACACAATGACAGAATTTGAGTTTTAGGCAAACTTATAGTAAAATGTATAGGCAACATCTGTAACAGATATATCAGTTCTGGAATATAAGTTAAATGTGAAGGCAAAATTTAAAATTAAAAAATGTTTTAAGTCAGTTCTTAAAACACTTTAGTTTTATTTGTGCTTTGATTTATTTTGCATTTTCATTAAAGAATATTTAGATAATAAAACATGCAGTTCCCTAGATTAAACAAGATAGCTGCTGTGCCATCACATTTGATGTATGAATGTGTATTCATAGCAATGACATATATTGACCCCCAAAAGCCCTGTCCTAAACAAATTAACAAAATTAATTTAAAAAAAGTTCTTTATAATATTTTGTGAAACGTTATACCTGTTAATGAATAGATTGTTACAGAACAACCCCCTCCACTTAGGAGACTCTATCTCTGAAAGCATCAGTCTTGTTTATTATGTTGCAGTTAATGAAAATGTTGTTGTTGATGTACTCTCAGTGATAAATAGCAGCATTTGTGAGTGGGCAGACCTTCAGTGACCACACCCCCAGGGAGCACAATATGTTTTTAATACCTGGGAAAATAGTGAGCTGAAAGTTTCCTCTTTGAGCGCCCTGGAAATGGAAGGTAATTGACAACAAACAGATTTGGTTAATGTAGATCTTATTTTCAATCTTTGCCTATTTAGAAAGTTCCACATTTTGATCGTGAGTATATATAGGTATGTGTGCAGCAAAAAGCAGAAAAGAGTGTTGCAAGAAAAAGGAAGACTGATACTGAAAAACCTGTTTTTCAAGGAAGGTGGAAATCTGACTATTTCTCAGAAATTAAGATAGGTGCTAGTGTGTGGTATGTGTGCACAAGACTGTATGTGTCTGCAAGGAATATAATGGAAAAATCCATGATATAACAATGGAAGGACAAGCTGCATTACAATGAATAGGTGATGCAAGAGGAACTATATTGAGTGATTTAAAGAGTCAGCTAAGTAAGCAAAAAAACAACAACAGTTCAAAAAGTAGATGGGAAAACTTAATTTTTGCAGCAGAAGAATTTGAAACAATTAAATATCCATTTAACAGTGGAGCTATGATTAAAGGATGAGCAGTTAATGTCACTGAGGGTTTTGGAAATAATAACATGGAAAAAAACTGGATTCCGTATCACTGTTACACAAGACCAGGGGGTTCTCAAACTCAGTCCTGGGGACTCACTGTGACTGCAGGTTTTTGTTCCAGCGACATCCATATTCAGTGACAACACCTAATAATACTGATCTCATTTAATTAGGCCTTATTTTTTTCTCTTATTCTACATTCAGAAAAGCACAGCAGCATGATTTTTACATTTATAAGACATTTAAAAATACTTACATTTTTGCTATAGATTTAAATGCTTTACTATCTTTTGTTGATTTCATTATATTTTGTCCTTTCTCTGTGCAGATTTCCCAATTTGTTGTATGTTATTAATGACAATTAAAAATAAGCAGAGCAGACACCCAGGCAAACAACACTGAATCATGAAAAGCTGCAATTACTTTAACGTCAGACCCACTAATTAGTAAATAATGGATTAATTAAACAATTAGAACACCTGGAAAAGTAGATGAAAATATTGTTAAAAAGAAAAAAATACATTATTACAATAAAACTGCTTGGTACATTTTAATACATATTTTTTACTAAACTTAGTTTTTTAATTTCTATATTGTTCCTAAAACACAGAACTTGGGAAATAACAGTTCACTTACCGTATATGCTCACATGTAAGTAAAATCAATCATAAAAACAGACCCTGACTTATACTGTATGCCCATTCAAAAATGCGACATTTATTTATTTATTTATTTATTTATTTATTTATTTATTTTACATCTTCTTGCCTCCTCCAATATCACAGCAGTTTCTCAGACACATTGAATTTTGTTGCAGTAGTGCAGTTACCAATTTCTTTTGCTACTTCAACGATGTTTAATTTAAAACCAGCTTTATATTTTCTTCTGATCGAACACTCCATCGTAGATAAGGGATGCTTTTACGATAAAGGTGTATGAGGGTGTGAGATACAAATACACAAATCAGTGCAAACATTGCTTTGGAATAGTTTGGGTGTTACCGTGTGGTCACATAGGCACAATAGAGAGTAAAGGAAAGAGAGTGAGACAGAGAGAGAGAGAGACAGAGAGGTTAGGTGCCCGACTGATACAGCACATTGCCACACCCACATAAAAAAAGGCAGTGTGCTCCGTGGTTACTCTCTCAGGTGGGTGTTAGCATATCATAATATCTTGGACCAATAGCGTGAGTTTTTCGTATTTGACTTATACGATCGACATTAAAAAATACCAGAAATTATACTGTAAAATAAAGTCCTGACTTATCCGTGGGAGAACTTATTTGTGAGTATATACAGTAATTAGCCAAGGAGTCCAATTAAAAACAGAAGCTGGTTGGAACAAAAACCTTAAGCCACAGTGGGTCCCCAGGATTGAGTTTGGGAAGCACTGCACTAGACTGTTGCTTTCCATATCAGCATGATTAACCAGAAAATGACAGAAAAACTCCAGGATATGGCCAGGCACGCCTCATACTTCTCACTTACACTGGATGAAAGTACTCATTAACACTAGAATTACCAGAACCTATGACAAAACTCGTAGATCCGTCCCACCTTAAAACGCTTCGGACCTCTCCGTCAGAATATTTTGTCCTATAAATGTGTGGATAAGCAGCAAACAGCAAGAAGACTACTATCACATACCCCCCACCCCACACATCTGTCTCAGCTCAAGTCTGTTTACCTGCGGTTCAGTTGCTTAGAGTTGTATAGAGTGAGAAGTCAAGCAAAATGACACCTTTTATAAATACTATATCATTATTTGGAACACTAGCATTTCATGTGTGTCTACAATGATCTATGCAAACACATCGTTAAAACAGAAACGTTTTTCATGTTTTGGTAATAACTGACAAAATGTTAGTCATGAAGTGTATAATGTGTGAAGCCTGAGTTCCAAATATCAAAGAAACACTTTTGCAAAAGGTACAAATATAACAGAACAAATACGCTTTTATTCAAAAATATAACTGCACTTCTGTCTCGCCTAAAACTCTCCAAAATGTTTCCAGGGCAAAATCCAACCTGCGAACGCTGCAATCAAGTCCCAGCCTCACTGGGTCACATGTTCTGGGCCTGCACCAAACTAACATCATTCTGGACCAAAATTTTTAATTACCTTTCAGACAGCCATGATCTCACAATCCCTCCTAACCCATTAACAGCTGTGTTTGGGGTTCTTCCAGACTGGTTTAAAGTGGATAAGGACAAACAAACTGTGATTGCATCCACTACACTTTTGGCATGTAGACTTATTCTGCTAAACTGGGAAACCGATGTTTTATACTATTTGAAATTGGAAAAAATCAATTACTCAGTTAGAGGATCTGTACAGATTTTTTTCAAAACATGGCAGGATCTAATCAGTAATATTTTAAAATAAGCTCTTAAAGCACAGAGGAAGCAATTATTTCTGTATTTCTTTTTCTTCTCCATTCATCTCTATTGACTTATCAAACTTATCAATTTAGATATGTTTACAAGCCTTAAATTTTACTCTCTCAGGGGTGGGGGTTGACTTGTTCTCAATTCTACTTTTTGTAAAAATTGATTGATTTGTATGGAATGATTGCAATAAAATTAATAAAATTTCCAAAAAAAAATTATATATAACTGCAGAAAAACAACCCGCGTTAGGGTGCGATAGTGACACATATTTGCTGCAGACGCTTCGGTGGCGCAACGGTATCAGCTTTTGATTGGTAATTTAAACTTCACAGGGTTCGATCCCAGAGGAGTCCGTTTTGAGAAGTGAGCTGCACGTATTCTTACTATTTTAGAATAAAAACATACATTTGATTCCAGTCTGTAACAGCCGGTGTAATTTATGATACTTGTAAAGGTTAGACTATCTAGTGTTGATGAAATAGGGGAAGACAGAAAAAGGCCAGAAATGGATCAAGCAAGGATAGAGGGAAAGATATTTTTAAGGTTTCTGAAGGAAATTTGATGTTTACAGGTAAGAGGAGAGACAGTAAAAAGTACTGGCTTATGATCAGAGTCCCAAATCACTGTTATAAGAGATGTCAACAGATAAGCCAGATGTTCAGATCAAGTCCAATGTATGACCACCAGAGTTGGTAGGAAAATAACTTGTTGCACCATGTCAAAACAGTCTAGTAAAGATAGGAATTCATTCCTCAGTTCATATGTAGGAATGTCAATATGGATGATGAAATTGCCAAGAAGAAAGACTCTGTGGGAAAGGGAACTTAAGTGGGTTAAATGATCAGTCAGGGCTTATATGAATGACCCATTGCATATTGAGGGACATTAGACAACAATAAGTAAGACAGGAACAGAATTTGTTACTAGTGTAAGAGCTAGACACTCAAAAGACAATGGTCAGTTCACACTCTTTTGATGTTTAACTCTGATAGAGCAATTACTGTCACCCCTCCACCTTGTCATGGCATTGCCTCCATGAGAGATGTAAAGTCTTTTGGTTTTTGCCAGGTTTCTTTTATGCATATCACATCAAAGTTGTCAAAGTGATGAATTCTGATAGCACTTATGCTTTGCCATTAAG
This sequence comes from Polypterus senegalus, assembly GCF_016835505.1. Taxonomy (NCBI): domain Eukaryota; kingdom Metazoa; phylum Chordata; class Cladistia; order Polypteriformes; family Polypteridae; genus Polypterus; species Polypterus senegalus. Next base: position 70,335,149 of record NC_053168.1, on the reverse strand, counting down.
AGATCTTGGGTTAAACAATGCAATATTAGCTGATGAGTGTTCGTTGTGCACAGATCCAAGGTCAGAGGTTATTTTAGCACATTGAGAATTTGGCACTGTGACACTCTTATTTCCAAAGCCATAAGTAGGATGGCATATTCTTGAGCAAATGCTGCCAGAAAACTTTTCATTTGCTTCCCAGCGGTGACGACAACCTGACTCTCAATGTAAATATTTAAGGCACCGCACAATGCCAGTATCTTTTAGGGCATTCCAGTCTGACCACATGCTCTGAGCAACCTGTTTTACATGAAGGAGTTTGCCAAAGAGTATTTCAACATAGTGTAGAGCAATATTTATCTGATAGTAGCAGAGATACGGAGCAGCACAGTGGAGAAGGTGAGAAAGGCAGGGCGGGGTGGTCTAGATGAGCGCTGATAGCAAAGCAGCAAAAATCCAGAAGAAGCATAATTGGAGATATTATAAGATGCACATGAAAGATAACTCCCAGAATCTGACATTTCCAACATACAGCCACATACATATAGCGCTGGGTATTACAGGCTTGATTGTCCCAAAGCTGCAAGCCAGATGGCTGCAAACAACAGATCATTTCTCAGTCATTCCCAGTTGCAACATGCACAGAAGGAATCGATAGCAATCCAGCATATACATTATAATTAAGGAGAGAGAATATTCCCAGCTCTGAGATTTCTAAGGTGCTGAGAAAAAATGGCAGGACTGGGCAATCAAAAGAAAGTCTCGTCAGTGAGCCATAGAAAGATTCAGTTGTCCCTGAGGCTGCAAACCCAGTCAAGACAAAGTCCATAAAAATAAATCCAAAATCAATACTATTCGAGTCGATTTCATCCATGAACTATACATACAATAAAAGAAAACAAAAAAAAATGCAAAAAGTGCAAAAAGTGTTCTTAACAGGGAGGAGTGGCAGCAACATGCGTTCGCCAACATCCCCACAACTGTCCCCTCATGGTATGCAGTACCCCACCAGGGTAAGAGAGGACACCACTATTAACACTCTTGTTTCTTTCCTCCTCTGCATCCCCGAATAGCCACTCACTGAGAGCACCTCAGCCCTGCCCACTGTCATTGAAGCTGCACCTTTTCCTGCCAGGACCATATAAATCTGAGAGCTCCTGGAAAATGGAGTCTGAGTTGAAGGACCACAGTCTTGGATGATGGAGCTTCCTGACTTGGATCCACTCAAGACTTTAGAAGACAGAAAGACTTTAGTTGCTGAAACTTTAGAAAAGCCACATAGGCTATGAAGGCAGCTTACAGTATTTGCCTCCTTTCTCTCACATTACTGCACATTCATTTTTGCTAATTTTTTGGATAATAGCAATAAACAGTTTGCACTCCAACTTTTCTTTCGGACCCCTTTGCCTCACTTGCCCTTCACAAGTGTTGTATGAGGATATTTCTGTTTACTTTGCTTTATGCCTTGGCATGAATGCAGTTACAGTGAGAATCTAACACAACTCTGAGGCATACCAGTATTCCACTGCAAAAACAAAAAAAAATGTGTTTCTCCTCTACTAAGTTAACAGTATTAGTGATTCTGAAGGCAGCCCAGCTAGACAAACAAAGACAAGCAGATCTCTAGATGGTTGCATATCCATTCTACTGGTGTTGTTGAAATAATAGGATGCACTGCTGACTAGAGAAAACTGTACAGCCATTCAGCTATGATTTTTTTGGAAAGTAAAGCAATTTTCTGGGATAATGTGTGTGTGTGTGTGTGTGTAGTTCCACTTTGTGGCAGGTACAGCACATCTTTTTCCAGCAATACAGTGGACTAGTTGTGCTCTGAAAAACTGAAGACTTCACACAGAGTCCCTACATTAACAAATATTGATAACTGATTTTTTTCTTGGTTTGTATCAAATCTTTGTAATCCTTTCTGGCATCATCATCTGCTAAAATATAGCAATACATATTTAAATATTACACCTGTGAACCTCATTGCCACCTGCTCCCCAGTTAAAAAGGATTTGTTATAAACTGCTTAAAATGAAACACAAATGCATCTAAAGACACTGGCCAATTTCGAATCACATGGGCTTTTAGTGTGAGAGGTCAGCCCACATTAGCATGCAAAGAAGACACATACAGGGTTAATAATAATAATCATAATCATAGTAATAATAGATTTTATTGATATATCACCTTTCTCATGCTCAAGGCTTGAACACAGAACTAAGCAGCAGCAGTAATTTAGCAGCACTAACCACTGGGACACCAGGTTTTTCCAGGACAACATAAAGCTGGCAAACCACTGAAATAATCTTTAGATAGATAGATAGATAGATAGATAGATAGATAGATAGATAGATAGATAGATAGATAGATAGATAGATAGATATGAATGCACTATATAATAGATAGATAGATAGATAGATAGATAGATAGATAGATAGATAGATAGATAGATAGATAGATACTTTATTAATCCCAATGGGAAATTCACAAACAAACACAACAACAACAACATTTATTTATATAGCACATTTTCATACAAACAGTAGCTCAAAGTGCTTTACATATTAAAGAATAGAAAAATGAAAGATACAATTATAAAACAAAATAAATCAAAATTAACATCGAACACAAACAAACAGTAGGTTTTCTTTATCACTCTAGAAGTCTGCACTTCTTTAACACAGGGGTATAACTGCCAAATAGTTTTTTGGGCTACTTTTTGCTTCTTTTCCATGATGTGAAAAGAATATGCATATATCTTCTTTATTTTCATTTTTTATGTTATAAAGGATTTCACCACAGGTGGCAGTCATATTCACGTTTTGGCAAAGGATGAAGACCAGAAGTGCTCTGCAGCCACATTCTAAAAGATTTTACCTGTTGTGGTTGAAAAATTCTTGGCACAAGATCTATTTTATTCTTGTAAATTTCCGTGTGAACATCTAGAAGCATGAATGATAGTGGATGCTTTGTAGCTCATTGTTAGCTTGCACTTCCTAATCCTTACTGGCAAAAGCTCAAAATGAAAGTGCAAACATCCATCCATCCATTATCCAACCCACTATATTCTTACCACAGGGTCACGGGGGTCAGCAGGAGCCAACACAGAGTGCAAGGCAAAGAACAAACCCTGGGCAGGACACCAGCCCACCGCTGGGCACACACACACACACCCTAGGGACAGTTTAGGTTCACCAATGCACCTAACCTGTAAGGCTTTGGACTGTGGGAGGAAACCAGACCACCAGGAGGAAAACCATGCAAACACCGGGAGAACATGCAAACTCCACGCAGGGAGGACCCGGGAAGCAAACCCAGGTCTCCTTACTGCGAGGCAGCATCGCTACCACTGCGCCACTGTGCTGCCCTGTAATCTCATCGATAACTTCTAAATATGTATGAAGTCTCCCAACACTAGTTTGATGAGAGGAAGTGGGGACAGACTCCCTAAAAATGAGAGCAAGAAAGGGAAAGAAAAAAATGTTGAGACCTTGATTTCACAAAGTGTGCTAAAATGTCCACTAGCAGTCCAAGCAAACCCAGGCCTCCTAACTGCGAGGCAGCAGCGCTACCACTGCGCCACCGTGCCACCAGAAAGTGCAAACATAAAATACAAAAATAAAATTGCTGCCCCTTTTTTATTGATAACAAGCAGCGGGATAATTTAATATCACCAATCAAACAACTTATTCAGGGTAACAAGATAGGAAGTAGGAATCCAAAATTACTGAATGTTTATGCATGTTTGCATCTGTAAAGGCCCTGCATTAGAAAGGGTTCAGTGCTGTCATACTAAATGGGATCAATAATAGAAGGTGGAAATTGCCACTTTCATTTTAATTAAAATAGAACTCTGATCATCTTTAATCAGGGTTCTTTGTCCCAACCACTATGTATGCAGTGCAATAATGTGTTTTATTCTAAATGAGTTACCTTTTTGACTGTTAGTTTAATATTAAGTTCCACATAAATGTTCAGTAGCCATTGTCTATTTATTAGCACTGTACTCTTACTAATGTTGGATATGCCATGCAGTATATATCAAACATGCTGGCTACTGACTAGTTTATTGTATTTCTGTTTTATAAGTCATTTTAATATACAGCATGCACTACTATTGCATTAGGGTGCATTCTGACCAATCCAATGCAGTGTCAGCTGGAGCGCTTACGCACATTCCATATCCTTAATAGCACTTTCTAAAATTATAAATTTCTTTCAGCTGTTTTTATGTCATTTGATTTTGTAGATATCCTCTACTCATGAAAGTAGCTGTAATTCACTACAGCAACAAAAAATGATTGCATTTTCCAGAACCTGTTGTCTTATTAAGTTCCTGATAGTGAATTAAGAATACATTAGAGGCCATTTAGGAAATACCTCCTGCCATTCCTGGCTTCAAAACCTGTACTTGTAGCGGTGTTGCTATAGGAAACTTAACAATACTCATAAACTCCAGAAAGTAGCATGAAGGTGTGTGAAAATAATGACATGGCCTTATTTGAAAAACATGCACACTGTGGCAATAAGACACGTAAGGAACCATGCTACATTCATGCTTTCACTGGCTGATATATGTATTTCGTGATTGCAAACAGCCTGCAATTATGCTCAACAAGGCACCAGATATAATGGATTTATTTTAAAGTTCTCCATAATTATCCAAGGAGAAATGAACAAAATGTACAAAGTTCCTATTTGAATCACAAAGCAGCAGTGCTAACCATTCATTGTTGCAATTCTATGGCTACTTCATTAGTCACTTATCCAGAGCCTATTTAAAGTTTACCAGTTCACCTAACATCTTTGGGTATGGTATGAAACAGGAGTACTTTAAGCAATGTGTATTTACTAGAAACTGGATCTTGTGATGATTCTGCCTTTTGTGATAAAAGTGACAAAGTGTAGAATATGTACTGTAACACCCTGTCACTTTGTTTAACAGCCTCTTGAGCAACATCATCTCAAGGAGATCATTTAACCTGTGGCTTTTGTTTTTGCCCTCGTGCTCTTTGAAAAGTGTCCCACAAAGGCTGAGTAAGTGTTTATTCCTTCCTGGTGTCATCCTTTGGTTTCCTCTAACTCTATAATGAAAAACTTTACAAACAGTATGGATCTATTGAGTTCAAAAGAATTACTTAGGAATGCTTTTAAATCACTTCAGTTTCCTTCTGTCCAGAGCCTCTTGACTCTCCAGTACAAGAAAAACCCCACATATGACATACTTTTCAACTTGTCTTGATGTCTGGTTATGCAAGACGTCAAGCTTTTTGGGATTGCTTCTTATTTTTGGTGCTCTGGCCCCAGACAACCTTAATTTTTATGCTATTTATGGACTCTTTGTGCAGGAAAGAGTAAACAAATAGGTGTCATCTTCAGTAAAAATGATCAGAAGGACTTAAAGCAGTGCATGCAACTTAATGACCCTGGGGATTCACCCCATAATGGGATATGAGGGTCACAGTTATTCTTTTTCACAAAACTTGGAGACCAATAATATTGAGATGTGTCATTTTATGCTATTTTGTGGTTGCAGTCACAAATATGATAATATTTTTGATATTTGGTTCTTTACCAGTGGTCCTAGGCCTCTATGAGCCACTCTCAGAAGGTTAAAAATGGCAAATATCACACATAAACATGGGAGGTATCGTTTTAGACTATTTCATGGTCAGTGGTAAAGAGTATGATGTTATTTTTGATTTTTTTTTATCCTTTACTAGGAATCTAGCCCTCAATGGACCTCTATCAGAGGGTGAAAATTGACAAGTTTCAATTAAAATCAAAAATACTTTGACTTTAAATATTTAAATTAAAGCACACATTTTAATATTTGAAATATTTGATGAAATACTTGATATGATGTTCTTGTCCCTGTTGAATCGCTGTGTCTGCATACTCGGAAAAACATCAGCAGCATTCCCATTGGGTATAGGACTCCATCAGGGTTGTGTTTTGTCTCCTATTCTGGTTTGCGATTTTCATAGACAGAATATGAAGGTGCAGCCAGGGAGATAAGGGTTTCCAGTTTAGTGGCGTTAGAATTGTTTCACTGCTTTTTACAGATAATGGAGTTCTGTTCACTTCATCGGTTTTGAATTCCAGCATACATTGTTTGTGACCAAGTGTGAAGCATCAGGGATAAGGATCAGCACCTCCCAATATGAGGCCGTGGCCCTAATTTAAAAAACGTGTACTGTCCTCTCCAAGTGGAAGGTGAGTTACCACATCAAGTGGAGGAGTTTAAGTACCTCAGTGTCTTTTTCACAAGTGAGAGGAAAAGGGATGGTGAGATAGGTATATGGACGGCAGGCACAGTTATGCAGTTGCTATACCAAATTGTAGTGGTGAAGAAGGATCTGAGACAGAAGCCAAAGATCTCAATTTAAAAAAAGATCTATGTCCCTACCCTCAACTATAGTCATGAGCCTTGAGTAATGACTGAAAGAATGAGATTGTGGGTACAGGCGGTCGAAATGAGCTTTCTCTGCAAAGTGACTCTCCCTTAGAAATAGAGTGAGAAGCCCAGACATTTGGGAGAGGCCACTGACCCTCCACAATGAGAGGAGCCAACTGATGTGATTCAGGTATGTGATATAGATGCCTCTCAAATGCCTGTTTGTAAAGGTTTTATAACCATGACCAACTGGGTGGAGACCCTGGGGAAAAACCACGGCTCGCTGGGAGGATTATATCTCCTAGATGTCCTGGGAAAGCCTTGGGATCCCACAGTATGAGCTGGTAAGTGTGGCTAGGGAAAGGGATCTACTGTATAACGTACTGACCCTCCACAATGAGAGGAACCAACTGATGTGATTCAGGCATGTGATATGGATGCCTCTCCAATGCCTGTTTGTAAAGGTTTTATAACCATGACCAGCTGGGTGGAGACCCTGGTGAAAATCCAGGGCTCACTGGGGGGATTACAGTATATCTCCTCGATGTTCTGGGAAAGCCTTGGGATCCCACAGTATGAGCTGGCAAGTGTGGCTGGAGAAAGGGATCTATAACTTACTGTTAACAACAACCTCGGATAAGCAGTAGAAAATGAATGAACAAATTTTGTTTATTATGCACCTCATGAAGTAAATCGTTACATTTCTTATGAAAATTCTGAATTAGAATGGCTGGCTTACACTAAATTAGACTTTATCTTTATGAGATGAAAAGTGTGTAAGTTACACATGCTGCTTTGCATAAACACCCAGTACACTCTGATGAACTCAGGATCTGGGGCCTCATGTATAAACGGTGCGTACGCACAGAAATGTTGCGTAAGAACTTTTCCACGTTCAAATCGCGATGTATAAAACCTACACTTGGCGTAAAGCCACGCACTTTTCCACGGTACCTCATGCCTTGTCGTACGCAAGTTCTCCGCTCGGTTTTGCAAACTGGCGGCACCCAGCGTCAAAGCAGTGCTACTGTTCTTGTGTGATTACTCATTATTTTCATGACGCGGCTTTATAAATACACCGAAACTAACAGCATATTGTTTATTAGTGTAATGCATCTGATTGTAATTAACTCGTAACAATATAATGGTCCAGGGAACAGCCATAGTATTCCAAATACCATAACTGCTTTAGCGTTGTTACTCTCACTTCTTCTTCTTTCAGCTCCTCTTGTTAGGAGTTGCCACAGCGGATCATCTTTTTCCATATTACTCTCACTGCACGACTCGGAGTATTTATATCACTGTATCTGAGTGTGAATCACAGCAGCAGCTGATCGGAAAGAGAATTATCGGTATACAGTTTTAAGGACACGCTGTCTCAGCCACGGCAAAACGTTTTAAAGCCTCGCGGTTCAGAAACAGTTTAATCCCAAGAACTTTAAATGCACTCAATCAATTGCTCCTTGTAGAACGGTTTGTACTTATAAGTACAATCACCCCACTGTAAACTTGCACTACAGTTATAATATCTCACAACCTGGGCCACTTTATAAAGCGCGTATTTACATATGATGACGATATCATTTTTAAGGTGAAATGCAGCAAAATATGTTTGTTAAATTATACACATAAAACTTTAACTTCATTTAAATAATCTATATTCTTCACTGGGAGTGTCGTGAAGGATAGAATAATTAAACATGTACTACGAAGATATTTCAATGTTCTTTAAACGTTTTGAAGAATCGGCGCTAAGCTTACAGATGGCTTAACGTCTATTACAGAGCTGATTGTATGGCGATCGGTTACTTGGGGAAAGAAAAGCAAGGACTGCAGTGACGGCCACGCCAATATATATTGAATATAAAACAGAAAGAGAAAATAACAACACAGCTAAAAACGCAGCGACAAATTTCGACAAAAGATAAATGCTTGTCATGAGCACGAGGCTCATGAAACACATGTTTAATAATGTGCTTTAGCTCCTATCATCATGAAAATGACATCACGTATACATCTCAGTATTTTAGTTATTCAGAGAGCTGTAATATCACAAATGTAATGGACTCTGTGTCCAGTTGGAGGAAGAGAGCCAGTTTAAGAAGCAAGTAGTGATTCACACACATAGATCACATACGAGTAGAAGATCAAATACAAAACAAAGCATTTAACGTGCTACTTTAATTACGATGTGATTTGAGAAACTGGTTAATTAAACGATTTTAAGATGAAGTTTATAATGTTCTACTAAATGACAAAATAAACTACGTGATTAAAGTGGAAATGTCGAGATTGAAGTTGACATTTCGTGCTTTTTCCCCACCGTGGCCTTTTTCTCTGTACCCTAATAAGCTTTCATATGACACTCAGACAGTGGGCTTACAACTCTTCTTTCCACGCAACTTTGATATGTGACTTCTTTTTATTTCCGCACTGTGCGATTTTGTGAATGTGAGCTTTCAAGTTTCTCCAACACGCTATGTCACTCGATCAACTTCCTTTTGTTGATTATACCACGGTTTATTTGAACAAATAGTATGTTTTTCCTTTGCCTCCACTTGGTATTCGCTGAAATTCTTATATTTTCCCCGTGCTTTTCCCATTGTCTTTTCACAGAAGGCTGCGCTTAAGGGCGATTTATATTGATTTGCATATTCAAATAGGCGTAATTCTGGGAGGATTTGGGGCGTTACATAATCGCGTGCACGAGCGTTAGTTTTCACGCTGATCGGGATTTATGTAGCGGAAGAACGTGGAAGTTGGAGTACGCACAGATTCCTGCATCTGGATTTTTCTGTGCGTAAGCACATTTCGGCTTTTGTGCTTACGCCATGTTATAGTGCGAGTTCCACGCACGGCATTATACATGAGGCCCCTGGTGTTCAGATTACTTATGTATGATTTTTGTTTTTTTTATAATTTTACATATAGTGTCATTTACTCAATTGTGGTTTGACTATCTCAATATAGTGATTTTTAAGTATGTGTGCAGGAACCTTCCAATGTCATTCTGTTCTAGGTTTATGTTCTAGACATTTTTCTTTTCATGTTCAATTTTTGTTAACTACATTTTTAAAAATTAACATTGACTCTAGGTATTATTTGTCCCTGCTTATATGAAAAAGATTTTGCCATTTTTCTTCATCAGAATCTTACATTATGTTGAATACCAGTAACAGCATATTGCGTGATAAGGTGCAGTGAATACACTTGACTTGAGCATTCATAATTTTCATCCTCTTTCTCTGTACGTTTAGCATTTGTTTGCTCAGAGATTGATGTTCTTGTTGCTTCCTGATCAGCTCTTCTTTTCTCCACCCTATCGGCCTGCTTCTTCTCTTCTTCTGTCGGCACCTTTTCGTGGTAAAACTGATTAAGTCAGTGTTTGTGTTGCAATTACTTAGTACATTTTCCTTACTTTTTCACTTAAGCTGGCACTTAAGTCTTCAATCTGCCCCAAGAATGATTTAAGATATGAGGTAGGAGAAGTGACAACGAAGGTGGTAGGGATGAGAACAGCATCCGTACACATGCTCTACACGGCCGCCCAGCTGCCCGCTGCCAAGAGTTGGTTCTACGATAAAGTAAAATAAAAATAAAAAGAGGAATAACCTTGGAGGTCAATCATCACCCCAAAAGAAGACAGTACAGGTCACGTAGTATCAAATTTAAAAAAAAAAAAAATCTAAATCTTTATTGTCATTGTAGCAATGAGACATTGTACAATGAAATTTTTAGGTACAATTTTCCAGTGCATGCAATAAAATAAAAAAAAACAAAACACAATTACTCAAGTTAAAACTGAAATAAAAAGGGAATAAAATAAGTACCAAAATAGTCCATAACAGCAGAACAATATTTTCCACTCATACATACGTCATATTGCACTTGTCCCTTATCCAATGTTAACTTAGCGCTGCATTGTATACATGAGAGTGTATTATATTGTAAACATGAAGGTGCACTAGGTCAGATTGACCACTTAGCAGCATTCAGCATGGTGATGGCTGAAGGATAGAAACAGTTTCTCAGTCTATTTGTCTTAGTCTTTATGGATCTGAAACACCTGCCCGAAGACGGGTGTTCAAACAATGCATGTCCTGGGTGTGATGGGTCCAGTAGAATTTTCTTAGCATTCCTGAGACAACAGGAACTATGTAGTTCATCTAGTGAGGGGAGAGGACAGCCGACTATCCGCTGGGCGACCTTAATGACCCTGTGGAGCTCTTTCTTCTGTGCTACTGTGCAGCTGGAGAACCACGCACAGAGACAGTAGGCCAGGATGCTCTCTGCTGTGCAGCAGTTAAAGGACACCAGTAGTTTCTCAGGGATGTTGTTCTTCCTAAGCACCCTCAGGAAGTAGAGTCTCTTTTGGGTCTTCTTCACTACCTCAGCAGTGTGTGTTCCCCAGGTCGTCCTCCCTAATGATGACTCCCAAGAAGCAGAAGTCTGAGACCCTCTCCACACAGTCCCCGGTGATGATGAGTGGCTGGATGTTGTCTGCCTTCTTCCTGAAGTCCACAATGAGCTCCTTGGTCTTGGCTATATTTAGGAGCAAGTTGTTATTCCTACACCACGTAATTCAGCCGCTCCACTTCATCCCTGTAGGCAAACTCATCCCCCCCAGAAATGAGCCCTGTTACCATGGTATCATCAGCGAACTTAACAATGGTGTTACTGTGGTGGGCAGGAATGCAATCATGGGTGTAGAGGGTATAGAGCAGGCGGCTCAGCACACCGCACTGATGGGTGTGGAGAAGTAGGGGCCCACTCTAACCCTCTGAGTGCGATCACTTAGGAAGTCCTTGATCCAAAGGCAGGTGGAGTGTGGAAGTCCTATGTCTGACAGTTTGGTCACCAGTTTGTGGGGTAAGATGGTATTAAAAGCAGAGGTGAAGTCTATGAAGAGCAGCCGCGCAGATGGGGACAGAACAGCACGGAGAACAGTGGCTACAGCGTCCACCGTATACATGTTTGCTCTGTAGGCAAACTGGTGTGGATCAAGCATGGGAGCAATGAATGACATGATGTGGTTCCTGATGAGCTTCACGAAACACTTCATAACCACAGGGGTCAGTGCAACTGGACTGTAGTCATTGAGACCAGTGATGGTCTGTTTCTTGCCCACAGGCACTATGACAGAGGATTTCAGGCAGGATGGCACAGTGGACTGAGGCAGAGACTGGTTGAATATCCTGGTGAAGACCCCAGCCAATTGGTCTACACAATATTTCAGCACGCGTCCTGAGATGCTATCAGGTCCAGCTGCCTTCCGTGGATTGACAGCCCCCAGTGTGCGTCTCAGCTCGTGCTCCCCCATTGTCAAGATGGTGTTGTTGTTGGTATCTGGATGGGGTCTGGCTGTCTCTGGTGTATCCATTTCAGGTCAATAGGTCAAACGGTTTGCGAGCTACAGGTGATTTATAATCCTGGATAGACAAATGAACAGCCACGGTAGCATATTATATAAGAAGATATACAGCATGCCTCACATTCTTGCTGCATAAATATTCAAAATGAAAAAAGTTATCAAAAATCTAGTTTTACCAATTTTGTATTACAAGTTTTTAGAAGAGATCATTGATTCCTTAAATTGTGCTTGTTAATTTGGGAATGGGGAACAGTATGTGGGGTTTAGGAATGAATGGCATCATCTTTGCCAATGTGGAATTTGTAAAATAATAAAACCATTTACAATATACATTGCCCTGTATAACCTTTACACATCGAGCTTCTATTTTTTCAATTTTTCAATCAGGAATTAAAGTTTTATGTATTTATGTGGGCAGTATGATGGCACAGTTGGTAGCATTGTCTCCTCACAGGTTCAGCATTCTGGCTTCCAGTCTCCAATCTAGATGTTGTGTGTGTTGAATTTTCACATTTTTCCCTCGCCTGCATGGGCTTTCCTTCTTATCTGTAAAGAGTTCAATTGGCCTTGTGTAGGTGTGTTCATGAGTGGGTCATGTTGAACTTTCAATGGACCGGTGCCCTGTGAAGGGCTGTTTCCTACTTTGAGCCCACTGCCACTGAGATAGATTCTGCTCCCCTGTGACACTGATAGATGTAAGTGAATGTGAGGATGTTATACTTTCATCTTTAATATACAGTGAAAAGTAAAGGTAAAATGGGTCAAATGACAAAGTCATTGGACACTGGAATTCTGGGTCATTTCATGCTTTTACTCATTTTAGAATTTTCAGTTATGGCTTTTATTTGTAACTTAGCCTCTCAGACCAGCCTTCCAGAATCATTTTTTCACTGCTATAGATGACATTGGTATTTCGTACATATTTGAGGAAACAACCAAATGAAAACACCTAGAAGGTGACTTTTTTCTGAAATTATACACTCTGATGTACTTATTCACTTAATGAAGTTCATCTGGGCTTTCAGCTTCTTTTTCTATCCTGGTTAGATCCAGGTTTCAATCTTTTCTGAAGACACCTCAGTGTGAAACCTCCAGTTTCTTGGCCGTCTGTTGCATGCAATAGCCTTCAGTTTGCAGAACATTAGTGACTGCACAGTAAAAGATTTCTGCTGGTTATTGGTTACTCTAAAAATACTTTTATTTTGAACTATTTAGCCTGACTGTAAAACTACAACTGTTTGATTTTTTTTAAATGTTGTGTTGCATTCTTAACATAAAAAGAAATTTGTGTCCAGGCTAGACCTCTCACTACTTGCTAATACATTAATGTGCATACTGTAGAAACAAAAGAGTGTCACCCTAAATGTATTGTGTTATCTTTATTTAGTTTCTATTGTTGTCTTTTAATTCAGAGAGAAATTTATTAGTGGATAAAGATTGCTAAATGATATTTTATCATAATATGCAAAAGGCCATATCTCTGTAATTTTGGTATATGCTTTGAACACACATCAACACTGCACTTTCTATATCTATGGTGACATTGCTTTTCTTCTCTCGGGTTGCTGCCTGCTCTCAGAGCAGCTCTGTAGGGTGTAAAGCAGTACTGTACTATATGTAACCTTCCATCATGCTGCTCTTTTCTTTACTTTGTGTCAGGTAACAGAAAAACAAAACCATAAACATAAGTTGCTTTGAACTTCTGGTATTTTATTTTCTTGGTATATGGGAGAATAAAAAGAAATACAAAGTAACAGAGGCTCACGCACATGTTCTGGAGTGGGAGCTCCTATTTCTAAACTTCCTCCAGCAAGGCAAATTCCTGCCTATTAACAATATGAATAGTTATTTATAAACAATAAACAAATTATACTTATATAATCTATATAAACAGTTATAATGCTATAAACAGTTGCATATACTGTATATAAATTATAAAAGACAGCCGACACTCCGACCTTGCCTGGATGCCCAAAAAGTGGAAGGATGGGGGAAGACAGCCTCTTTAGGGCACTGCTTCCCTCAGGATGTTAGATGGCAGCTCCCCTGGATTGCAGTGGTGGCCCGCATTCCCACAGAGCACTATGAGACTTGGATGTTTTAGGTACCGTTGGAGTCATGTGGCATGGGGTTTCTATCTAACCTGGAAGTGCTTACAGACCATGTGGGCAGAACAGAAGCATTTCTGTGTTGAACACTATTGGACTTGCCAGCCTCACAGCAACGAGCCAGAGTCTGGTGGGAGAAGATGAAGCTTGCTGGGAGGAGTGAAGGAAAAAAGAGAAGAAAAGTGTACTTTGTGTTTTGTGACTCCGCTGTATGAGTGGGAAATGGGGGAGGTGTTTCCACAAGAGAAAGAAAACAAAATAAAAATGTGTGTCCAACATCTGTTTGTGCCAGGTTTGGGCAGCAGTGTGCCCCCTGGTGGTCCACAATATATATGTAAACTTGTCAAGCTTGGGTCAGAAAGTTGCACAGGTTAGTTCAACAGGTATTCCAAGGAGTAGAAACTTTATTGCTGTTCTGCCAGATACAAACACAAGTCTCTTGCAGTGGCCATCCAGCCTCACAAGGAACAGCTGTCATACTTCTACTCAAAAGAACACAAAGTCTTCTTCATCAAGGGGGGCCAGCAGCACAGTAGCGGTGGCCGGAGCAGAGGGAATCTGGAGGAAAAGAGATAGGAGAGTGAGAGAGCAGAAGATGGCCGCCACGGCTTGGTCTTTTAAATGTTCGAAGCCCCATGTGAGGAGCACACCGCACAGCAAGCTGGCAGCTGATCCCGCAAAGAGTGAGTTTGTTTCCCATTGAAAGATTGTTTAAGAGGGGGTTTCTGAAGGGCTGCAGCATTCACAATATCCATCCATCCATCATCCAACCTGCTATATCCTAACTACAGGGTCACAGGGGTCTGCTGGAGCCAATCCCAGCCAACACAGGGCACAAGGCAGGAAACAAACCCCAGGCAGGGCGCCAGCCCACCGCAGGCATTCACAATATATATATCTTATATATAAAGAATATCTGGGAGAATAAAAAGATATACAATGTAACAGAGGCTCCCAGACGTGTTCTGGGGTGGGAGCTCCTATTTCTAACCATCCTCCAGCAAGCCAAATTCACACCTTCTGAAAACAAGAGGAGTCTGCATAATTGCATCCTGGGCAGGAGCCTGAAACACTTGCTCACCCAATAACAGTTCATACCTATGTTTAATAAACATTGAACAAATTGGGGCACAACACTTTTGGGGAAATATAAATGACAAAATATATATATATTTAAATGCATTAATATAACCCTGTTAAATATAGCAATAATAATTCCTACAGACTGTCCATTATTCTACAACTGCAGGGAAAACAATGTTCACATATTGAGCTTTTTAATTCTGAATTTCCAATTGCGACAATTTAATTGAGGGTATACTGATGATATTCATTCATAAGTCCAATTTCTGGCTCCACTCTTTCCATTAGTAGGTCACAGCATGTTTGAATCACTATTTGCAGAAGAATGTAGAGGGCAGTCCATGTTTCTGTGTTGGTCCATTTTAGGGTACACTCATTCAAACAGCCTTACTTGCTCATTAGGAATACCATTTGTGTCAAGCAAAGTAAAATGACAAATATGAAATAAATAATCACATGCAAAAGTACAGACAGGTGCTGGTCATAAAATTAGAATATCATAACAAACTTGATTTATTTCAGTAATTCCATTCAAAAAGTGAAACCTGTATATTAGTGTGATGATGTGGGTTCGGCTCCACGCTCCCATCGCTGTTCGGGAGCCCTTGAACCCAACACCGTCGATAGATATAACCGAGGTGAGCTAGACAGTGGAGGCAACAACTGAGCAAGGGGATGGTTCAAATGTGCAAAAGTGCTTTTATTAAAAAAAACAATCAACAAACAAAGTGTCCAATAAAGTGCAGTGCTTCAAAAATAGTTCAATAAATAATCCAATAAAACACGTGGAGGTTAAAAAATACTACAAGAAAAAACAATCCTTTAAAATCAAGGTTAAAACGTTCTTATGGAAGCAGTCGTTGAAATTCAACAACAAGCTCAGTGTTTCTTTCTTGTTAACATTAGCGTCTCACCTGCTTCTCCTGACTAGGCTTTGCAGCAGGCGAGACGCACTCTGCAGCTGCCCTTTTCTACATCACATCCACACGGGACCGGAGACCTCCCGATGCCTGGCTTCGGTCTGGCACTCATTCCAGCCCCGAGACTTGGTTCACACCAACGGCCAGGACACACACGTTTGGGAATCCATCACCAGTCGTCTTTCCCTGGTCACTCCTGCTACCTGATCGCTCAGCGGGAGCGACATCAACTCTAACTCCTGGGTGTCGGCCAAACACCCAACTTCCTCGCAGCTACCCACAAGCGCTCATTCGCTCGCTCACCCACACACTCCGGGTGTCTCTCTCTCGCACCGACTTGCTTCCTCTCTTGCTCCCTGTAACCTCCATCCTTTTCATTCCATTTTTCATTTTTTCTTTCTGATTTTCTCTTTTCTTTTTCTCCCATTCTTTCTCTTTCTGACTCGCGCTTCTTTTATATTGCGAGGGGCCATAGCAGCTGCAGCACATTAGCCACGGGAACAATCACGGATGTGGGCAATTCCTGTGCACACGGTGAGAAACGCCCACACCGCAGATCGCCCCGCGGCTTGCTATGACTACTACGCCCCCTCACGAAGCCACGAGCGCGGTGATTATTTATTTAAAAACGGCCTTTGCTCAGCGAGCTGTGGACCCATAACACCACAATTAGATCCATTCATTACACACAGACTGATGTATTTCAAATGTTTATTTCTTTTAATTTTGATGATTATAACTGACAACTAATGAAAGTCCTAAATTCAGTATTTCGGAAAATTAGAATATCAATTAAGACCAATGCAAAAAAAGGATTTTTAGAAATGTTGGCCAACTGAAAGGTATGAACATGAAAAGTATGAGCATGTACAGCACTCAATATTCAGTTGGGACTCCTTTGGCCTGGATTACTGCTGCAATGCGGCGTGGCATGGAATCGATCAGTCTGTGACACTGCTCAGGTGTTATGAGAGCCCATGTTGCTCTGATAGTGGCCTTCAGCTCTTCTGAATTGTTGGGTCTGGCGTATTGCATCTTCCTCTTCACAATACCCCATAGATTTTCTATGGGGTTAAGGTCAGGCGAGTTTGTTGGCCAATCAAGAACAGGAATGCCATGGTCCTTAAACCAGGTATTGGTAGTTTTGGCACTGTGTGCAGGTGCCAGGTACTGTTGGAAAATGAAATCTGCATCTCCATAAAGTTCAGCAGCAGCAGGAAGCATGAAGTGCTCTAAAACTTCCTGGTAGACGGCTGTGTTGACCTTGGGCCTCAGAAAACACAATGGACCAACACCAGCAGATGACATGGCACCCCAAACTATCACTGACTGTGGAAACTTTACACTGGACCTCAAGCAACGTGGATTCTGTGCCTCTCCTCTCTTCCTCCAGACTCTAGGACCTTGATTTCCAAAGGAAAGGCAAAATTTACTTTCTTCAGAGAACATAACTTTGGACCACTCAGCAGCAGTCCAGTCCTTTTTGTCTTTAGCCCAGGTCGAGACGCTTCTGACGCTGTCTCTTGTTCAAGAGTGGCTTGACACAAGGAATGCGACAGCTGAAACCCATGTCTTGCATACGTCTGTGTGTGGTGGTTCTTGAAGCACTGACTCCAGCTGCAGTCCACTCTTTGTGAATCTCCCCCACAGTTTTGAATGGGTTTTGTTTCACAATCTTCTCCAGGGTGCGGTTATCCCTATTGCATGTACACTTTTTTCTTCCATATCTTGTCCTTCCCTTTGCCTCTCTATTAATGTGCTTGGACACAGAGCTCTGTGAACAGCCAGCCTCTTTAGCAATGACCTTTTGTGTCTTGCCCTCCTTGTGCAAGGTGTCAATGGTCGTCTTTTGGACAATTGTCAAATCAGCAATCTTCCCCATGATTGTGTTGCCTACAGAACTAGACTGAGAGACCATTTAAAGGCTTTCGCAGGTGTTTTGAGTTAATTAGCTGATTAGAGTGTGGCACCAGGTGTCTTCAATATTGAACCTTTTCACAATATTCTAATTTTCCAAGATACTGAATTTGGGACTTTCATTAGTTGTCAGTTATAATCATCAAAATTAAAAGAAATAAACATTTGAAATACATCAGTCTGTGTGTAATGAATGAATCTAATATACAAATTTCACTTTTTGAATGGAATTACTGAAATAAATCAACTTTGTCATGTTATTCTAATTTTATGACTAGCACCTATATATATATATATATATATATATATATATATATATATATATATATATATATATATATATATATATATATATATATATATAATTAAGTTAACCAACTGTGAAAAAATTGTATAATTAAATATAAGTCATCTAATTATTATGAAATACAATGTCACTCAGTCAGTTATTTTCTCACCTTTTAGACCTAAAGAGTGTCACAGGAAAAGCTGGAGCCTATCCCAACCAACATAGGATGCAAGCCCGGAGCAAATCCTGGACAGGGCATCAGTACATTGCAGGGCAAACACACACACACAAATGCACACCAACCACACACTAGGGCCAATTTAGTGTTGCCAAACCAAATAACCTGCATGCCTTTTGGAGGAAACCAGAGCAAATCCCTGTTCATCTGCCCCTTCACACTGTCGTTTTAACTGTCTCCCTCTCTCTTTCACTCTTCCCAATTCAGGAAGAACAACCCACAACTCCTGCACGCAGCTACAGTATATTCTTTTCTCTGAAAATCTCTTCCCGTCACATTGAATGTTTTCAAGGCTTTTGGAATGCTAGGGCTCCCTGCATTTCTAACATGTCACTGCCATGTACGTATTTAGCTCTGTCAATCTGAAGAGCAGTCCGTCAGCCACAATATGATGCTGGTTTAAGATGATCTGATGATAAATTGGAAGTGCTTGAATGGAGAAGGGAATATTTACTTTGATGAAGAGGTTCTCAGTAGTTTAAGATCATTTGAACGCCATGTCTACACTGAAGGTTATTTGGAATATCTACCCATGGACATCCTGTATCATTGTGTACCTTTGTAATTTCTTCAAAGGGAATGAGATGGTGCTAATTGACTCTTAAACTAACCACTACATCAACAACATTTTGAAGAACCTCATTACATAAAGGAGTCATCTAAAATTGAACTGTTCAAAAAAAGATTAAAGACTCATTTCTATTCATTTGCATTCCATGACCTTCAGTAATACTGATGGTTTCCTCATTGTGATTATGTAACATTATTTCTATTTATGATTTATTTTATTTATGTTCATTTATTTTATTTCTATTTGTTATTCATGTTAATTGTATGTTTTTCTTTTATTCTATTATTGTAAAGCACTTTGGCCACAGCATTCCTATGTTGTTTTAAATATGCTATATGAATTAAATTTGAGATTGACTTCTCTCTCTAAGTGTTTCCAACAATTTGTTTTAAAACAACATCATGTGATAAATGATCTATTTCTGTTCAAACTAACTGTCCCAACTTTTAACTGCATCTGTGTGTTCGCCATTTGCAAAGCAAGTAAAATAATGTTAAAGCTCTTTGACCGCCTACAACCAGGGAAGAGTAATTGAGAGCAAAAAATTAACCAATAGGAACAATGTCAGCCAGGTGGTCATTGTCTTGTTTGACATTGTGAGGCATTGTGTAATAAAAATCAGAAGTGGTCTCTCCTAGACTTTCTTGTATACTTAGATATGGGGTTGGATATTTGAGGAGTAAACTGCAAGACAATGATTATATTTTTATATTATGTACATTAAAGAACCATCAACAACAAATTAAATCAAATTAATAATATATTAAACAATTGTTATAATAGTAAAGTTGAGTAAATCGGACTCTGCAGCTGCATAAACAAAAGGTAAAGTAATGGAAATAGCCCAAAAATTGATAGAAATCTATGTTTTGTACCTAATACTTGTATGCAAAATTTGAAACTGTACTCAAGTTATCATGTTTACACACACAAACAGACACACAGACATAATTCCAAAAATGGTATTTTCAGACTCAGGGAGGTCGAAAACATCAAGATTCATCCATCCATCCATCCATTATCCACCCTGCTACATTTTAACTAGAGGGTCACAGGGGTCTGCTGGAGCCAACCCCAGCCAACACAGGGCACAAGGCAAGAAACAAACCCCGGGCAGGGTGCCAGCCCACCACATCGAGATTCATCAAAATCTTGAAATGTAATTTTTGGATGATTCCAATACTTTCCCTATACTTTGTAAACGAGAAAGTCAGGGAGGTCTAAAACATCGAGATTTATCAAAATCTCGACATCGAATCTTTTGACGATTACAGTACTTTCCCTATACAAGACCTACTTGGAAATGTGTTGTTCAGAAAAGTCGCATTGTGAAATAAAAATGGTCTTTAAAAAAAACGCCTTTTAAAAATAAAACCTGTAGTGTTTATAAAATAATGACGTTGTATTTCAAAACAATTAGATGGCCTTTATTTTATTGTGATTTTTCAAAATTTATTGAGCCATCTGTTTATAAACACTGTTCTTTTGCATGTGATTATTTCATAATTGCCGTATTATTTATTTCATTTTGGCACAAATGGCATTCCATAGCTTATATTGGACTGATTAGAAATCTCAAGTCAAGCAGGTAGCCTAATGCAAGTATTTAAAGAAAGTAGTGGTACTGAGGAAACCAAATGCAAAGCTGTTGAGATTGTACAAATCTCAGTTAGGGATTCAAAACCAGTTTTCTAGGTT
Organism: Polypterus senegalus; assembly: GCF_016835505.1. Classification (NCBI taxonomy): domain Eukaryota; kingdom Metazoa; phylum Chordata; class Cladistia; order Polypteriformes; family Polypteridae; genus Polypterus; species Polypterus senegalus. Next base: position 70,314,575 of record NC_053168.1, on the reverse strand, counting down.
TGCCCATATAGTACTTTTTAAATGTTCTTAATATTTAGAATTATTTAATTTCAGCACTGGAGCTTTAATTTTTTTTTCTTCTTTCAGGAACCACAGTATTCAATATCTTAGAAACCGCTCAAAATGATTTTGTCAGTTCTGTCGAGCATTTTACATGCTTGCCCAGACATCTGTATCAGATTCTGTTTTTTGCTTTTTAGAGTGAGATTTACTTTTCAGTTGCTATGTCACTTGAATGTTATGTCTAAAAGTTGTCAGAAATATTTGAAGTCTAATAGTAAAATATAGTTGTAGTTTTTTGATGAATGAGCTTAGACCAGTAAAAAAAAAACTGAAGCAAAACAGAGTACCTATGTTACAAATCAAACCAGACAATGTTTCACTTACGTCCACCACTTTTTCTGTTGACAGTGCTCTCACTACAGTGCACATTTCTCTCACAGCAAATGCTGAAGGGATTTTTTCTTTCTTCTTTTTAATTTATCCTATCATTAACAAAAAGTCCCCAACTGAAACATTCTTGGAAAAATGCAAATAAACTTAAAAAAAAAAAAAGCTGATGATAAGTTTGGGGAGAGATATGCACTTCAGGTTTTTTTTTTTTTGTTCAATGTTTTTATGCTTAAGAATAAAAATGCAGTAATTAGTGCTTTTAAGTTTTGTTAAAAAAAGCAAACAAATACTACTGTTTACTATTTGGGGCAATCAATTGACCATTCAAATGACAATGGTAGAATTTCATAAGACTACCATGTAAAGGGTCTTTATTTTGCTGCATGTAATAATGTTATGTGCCTTTTTGATTTGTTTGTGCCAGAGCTTGTTGCTTAAAAAATAGAAAAAAAAACTGAAATTGATGTGTTCAGCAGTAATGGAAACCTGTGATTGTTTGATTTTTCAAATATGTAATCTTAATGAAATGCCACACACTCACACATACAGATTAACATCTCTGTGGTTTACTGCAAATGCTGATGTTTCATGATTATATACCCCAATTAAATGTCATCCTATAAAAGAATGTATTCTTTATTTATATTTATAAATAGTGCGAAAATCATCTGTTGTTTTGCAGCCTTAATTACCGATCTCTGGATAATCAGCTATAAAACTAACTGACTGTTGCTCACCTGGCATAGCTGATATGGTCTTGTTTATTTATAGTTCATCCTATTCCTAATTCCAGAGAATTTATAGTGGTCTATTGTAAGAAAAAATTAGCATAATTAATGTCTGGAGCATAATGTAAAAAGATCTAAATGAAAGCCTATGAATAGAACAACATTCTGTTTGTAGGCACTATCAGCAGGCATTCCATTTGAAGACTTAATGCTTTACCCTAAGCCATCAGTTTATGCAATACATCATCTCAGGTAAATTTACCTCAGGATTCTTATCAACAAAAAGATAATAAATGTGTTTAATGCCATGCCATTCCTTCTGTGTCCATTAGGGAGTTTACTTGCACCCCTAACCACCAGGCACAACTATATAAGGACTTTCCTGTGTTCAACTAAAAGGTTAATTTTATAGGCAGACAGTACCTTGTAGTACAATAGTACAATTCAATCACATTCAATCCATTTCTTTTCTTTTCTCTTCTCTTCTCCTCCTCCACTCTTCCCAGGTGAGTGTCTTCCAGCTCCATTCCCGAGTCCAACTCCCTGAGCTGAGTGAGGGACTCTCTTTTAACTCCAGACCCAGTAGTACTTCTGGTGCTTAATCAATTTCTCCCAGCAGTCCTTCTGTCGTCACTATCCAAGAGCTCCCCCTGGTGGTCCCCACAGAACCTGACAGGGCAGGCCATGGGATCACAACTCCCATGCTGTCCTGCAGGCTTTCATAATGGGGCTTGCCAGACGGGATGTGAACAAGTGGATGCTCTTCCCATAGCTGGCAGTCAACCACACTGCTGTGCTTCCTATTCCCAAGCCCATCTCGGGCGTCACTCAATGGCTTTTAGAACCCCAGCCCCACTGTAGATACTGTAATGTCCTTCAACATCTGGATCCTGACACAGAAAGATGATATTGTCATTCCTTCCCTGACCTTCCATTATCTAAACCTGCTGGCCAGGTAAGAGAGTGGGGCCCACACTGGCTGGACACTATTTCCTCCATTACTCTGCTGTATAGTATCTGATTTACAAAAAAACTAAATAACATGCAATAATACAAATAAAATATGTTTTTTATTCTAAAAGGAACTATTCTAAACATTGTTTTGCATGCTACATTAGCTTCTCCTTAAAGATATTAGCCAATCAATCAAATGTTTCCATTAACAACTCTTCATGGTTAAAAATACTGAGGAAATCTTTGGTGTATTTTGAACACCTTCTTGTATCTTGTAAGCTATTCTGATTAATAAATTGTAAAGCAATATTCTCAGATTGCTTTACTTATACTCACATTTGCTTGCAGAATTATATTAATCTCTTAAATCTTCTTTATTATTCCTGTTCATATGTCTGTTATATTTTATATTAGGAATTTCAAATTTAAACCTAAAACATTACATACTGTACAAATGCTGTTTACCAGATATTGTATCATTAATGTCTTTCAGTTTTTCATGTATTTTTATTATAATTGTTTTTTTTTAAATTGATAGTGTTTTAGAATTTTTTAATGTTTTAAAGCTAACCTTAAAATTATATAGGATTCAATTTTCCATCTCACACAGGTGAAACTTTTTTTTTAACACAAACGGGAAATATGTGAATAATTTAAAAGTGGCTTGTCTATTGCCAAAAATGAAAAAAAAGTAAATTCTGCTATATTTGAGAATTTATTCTTATGATAACTACGGTATACAGTATACTCATGGATAAGTTCTACCGCAGATAAGCCAGGGCTTGATTTTACCATATAATTTCTGGTATTTTATAATGTCGGTCATATAACGGAAAACTCACACTGTTGGTCCAAGAGATTACGATATGCTAACCCCCACCTGAGAGAGTACCATGGCGTACACTGGCTTTTTTTCCTATGTATTGTGCCTACATGACCACAAGGTAATACCAGAACAATTCCAAAGCAACATTTGCACTGCTTTGTGTTTTTTGTATCTCACACCCTCATACTCCTTTATCGTCAGAGCATCCCTTATCTACGATGGAGTGTTTGTTCAGAAGAAATATGAAGCTGGTTTGAAATTAAAAGTCATTGAAGTGGTGAAAGAAATTGGTAACTGCGCTGCTGCAACAAAATTCAATATGTCTGAGAAACTGATATGAGATTGGAGGAAGCAAGAAGACGTAAAAAAAAACAAAACAAATTAAGTGTTGCATTTTTGAACGGGCATACAAGTCGGGGTCTGATTTTATAATCGTTTTTTTGGGTTTCAAGACCCAACGTATATGTGAGTATATACGGTAATCTTAAAAATTAGAGGATTTTTATAAAAAAATGTTAAGACTCCAGCCTGCCATGTAACTGTTCATTCTATAAACCAGTGATTTTGTTGCCTTCTTCCTTGTATAGGTATACTTAATCAAATGCAGCTATAAGACAAAGGCTTTTTATCGCAGGTACCTTAAAAAAGAAGACATTCCTGTAAAAAGTGAACCTTATTGAAATACTAACTGATTGAAAAATATTAATAATGTAATAGTGCCACAGTGCTCTTAAATCTTAAAACAAACTGAACATATTAAAGTTTTTCAGTTTGCTAAACTGTATATGAACACTTTTAAACTACAGAAATATAAAGTTTATTGAAGCACTTTAAAAGAATTAACATTTAATGTAGTTTAATTTCTCTTTTCAAAGGTATTATAGATTATTAATGTTATTCATATATTGGCAGATGCTCTGCCCCTGGAGTGTGGTCAGAAAATAAGAAATGGATTTCAGACTAAGAGGAGAAAGAAACTCTACTACAAGGCGAGAAAGGATAAGAGAGGCCATAAGTCGAAAACCAGAGAAGTACCTCAAAGCTGTAATTTTTGATGAAAAAAATACCATTCATGGTTTCGCTTATATCTGCTGTGTTTAGCTGATATTTGCCTTTTTTTTACAATCACACATCCCCGCTTTTATAAGCTTCATGTTTCTTTCTAGCTGTCTGCCTTCAGTCTGAGGTCATTCTATTGTGTAAATGCAGAAATATATCACAACATTTAGAACACTCCATTAAATTATTAGCTTATGGGGTTAAAAAAAAATTACAATATTTATGCAAAACCTAGATTCTATTCAAATTAAACAACAATTTAGGTAAACAATTTCCCGAGAGTTGAGCCCAGGCCATCTTGTACTCTAGTCCACCCACAACCTGTTTTTATTTTTGCCTTTGATGATGTGTAAAGGTGTGGTTCAATGTGCCCAAGGGGTTAAGTGGAGTAGAATGGCATGCATTTAAGAGAGCAGTGGTCCAGTATTTGTCCCCCTCTAGGATAGTGTATTAAAACTGCTTGCATCTCAGGAGTTTAGATTCCCATGACAATGACTGTGAAGTCTAAGTATTAAGTGAAATGATCTGCCAGAAGCTGCACTGCAATAGATGAATTTGCTTAAGGGGACATAAACATAAATTAAAATAGCAAATGCACACTCATGCAGCAGACAAAATGGTTTGAAATGAACCACTAGAAATTCCAAATTAAGCAAGCAATTATGACACCATGAAATTTTAATATAACACCACACCCCCTTGCTAAAATCATAACTTTGATTAGTTCTGAAATGGTTATAGTAAGGAAGACTGACACTTAATCAGTCACTGAATTATCACGCTACAGTAAGATTTAGTAACACAGAACAGTTGAGAAAACTACTTAGATCCTACTACTTAGAATTTGTAACAGACAGCCAATGATCAGTCTTGAACATGTGGTGGAATGTTTGTGGATACAGCAAACCTGCTGCTCCAGTACTTAGAAAGAACTTGACATGAGAAGTCAGCTGAACTTTTACACCTTGCCAGACTCTCTGAACCTAGAATTCAACTGAAAAAGAGAGAGACACACAGAGGCATGATCTTTGTTGTTTTCAATAAATATATATTTTTGGAGGCTTTTTACTACTTTAATTGCAGATTGCTCTGTCGGAAATGCTTCTGCTACACATACCTAGTATTTATTTTGAGTTCCTAGGCTTTTCCATTAACAAGATAGAAACTTTTTTTCTGAAGCAAGGTTACAGTACTATACTCCCAGAAATCTATAAATACATTTGAATTAAGCTGTCAAGGTGCTACACTGAACCATACTGTTATGCCAAAAATATGTTGTGAATTGTTTCTTACATTTGTGTAAAACCTATACTTTACTTGCTTCCAATTACGGTATGGTATCTGGCTATATAACCAATTCTAAAGTTACACATAGAAAAGTAGGTTTAGCTGTTGCCCCTTCCCTCCAAGAATCTGGGTTCATTTAATGGCCCAAGCAATATGTAGAGTTTGTAATATTCAGCTTATTTACATGTGAGTTTTCTGCATCTATATCAGGCTCTAGTACCTTAAAGTACTGCATTTTAGATGAATTATCGGATCTAAATAGACATGGGATGAATGCCAATTTGTATGGAAGTGTGCTGAGTGATTGACTTCTGACTTGTTCAGGGTTGATTCCTGCTTTACTCCAAGTAGTTGAATAATAGTAAAATAACAGCTGTATTAATGTAATTGTGGATTACACATTTTGAAAAGCAAATTATGAAACAGAAAGTTTTGACCAGTACCCAAACAATTTAAAAATTTCTAAACGACTTATAAAAACATTACAACAATCTAGACCAGAACAGGCAATTCAGCCCAGTAAAGCTTACCAGTTCTATTCACTTAATTATTCTAAAAAAACATCAAGTCGAGTTCTGAATGTCCTTGAAGTCCTACTGTCTACCACGCTACATGGTAGCTTATTCCAAGTGTATATGGATATCTGTGTAAAGAAAAACTACCTAATGTTTGTGCAAAATTTACCCTTAACAAGTTTCCAACTGTGTCCCTGTGTTCTTGATGAACTCATTTTAAAATAATAGTCTCGATCCACGGCACTAATTCCTTTCAAAATTTTAAACACTTCAATCATGTCACCTCTTCATCTTCTTTTGCTTAAACTGTATAAGCTCAGCTCTTTTAATCTTTCCTCATAATTCAACCCATGTAGCCCTGGAATCAGCCTAGTCACTCTACTCTAGATATTTTCTAGAGCTGCTATATCTTTTTTGGGGCCTGGAGACCAAAATTTCACACAGCATTCCAGATGAAGTCTCACCAGTGCATTATAAAGCTTGAGCATAACTTCCTTGGACTTGGACTCCAAACATTGTGCTATATAACCTAACATTCTGTTTGCCTTTTTAACAGCTTCTGAACACTGTCTGGAATTTGATAGTACTGAGTCCACTATGACTCCTAAATTCTTCTCATAAATTGTACTCTTGAATTTCAGACCTCCCATTGTGTATTCAAACCTGTTTTTACTTTCTACGTGTAATACTTTATATTTACTGACAATTTTTTCTGCCATAAATCTGCCCAAGCCTGTATGCTGTCCATGTCCCTCTGTAATATTTCAAAGAATTCCAGATTATCTGCCAGTCCACTTATCTTGGTTTCATCTGCAAACTTGACCAGGTTGTTACTTATATTTCTATCCAAATCATTTAAATATATTAAAAATAGCAGGGGCCCTAGCACTAAACCCTGTGGAACACCACTCTTAACATCAGCCAATTCTGATGACGTTCCTCATGCCATCATCCTCTGCTTCCTTTGCCTGAGCCAATTCTGCACTCATCACCCTGAACTCCCACTTCTTTTAGTTTGATGCCCAACCTCTCATGTGGCACCTTATCAAATGGTTTCTGAAAGTCAAGATAAATAATATCATAGGCGACACTTTGATCATAACCTTTAGTTACTTCCTCATAGAACTCTAGCATATTGGTAAAGCACGACCTTCCTCCTCTGAACCCATGCTGACTGTTCAGAAACACTTCTGTACTTGCCACATGCTGCTCAATCTTATCCTTAATAATTCCTTTCGTTAATCTTCCTGTGATGCATGTTAAGCTTACTAGGATATAGTTGCTCTGATCTGCACGGTCACACTTTTTATATAACTAGATAATATTTGCCATTTTCCAGTCCTTCAGAATTTCCTCAGTGCACAGTGACGTCCTAAAAATATGTATCATGGGTTTATATATGTACTTGCTAAACTCTTTATGAACTTGAGGGTAAAAATTATGTGGTCCTGGAGATGTGTTTGATTTCAGCCTATTTAATGTGAGCAGTTCTTCTCCCTCTAAAATTTCTATATCACTCAGTACCTCCTTAGTAGTCTCATTTACCGCTGGGAGCTTATCTACTTCCTCACTTGTAAAATCCTCAGAAAAATGCGTACAGTGGAACCTCGGTTCACGAACGTCCCGGTTCACGTACAACTCGGTTCACGACCAAAAAGCTCGCCAAACTTTTGCCTCGGTTCACAACCACACACTCGGTATACGAACAAGCCAGTTTCCCTTGCCTGCCTGAGCTGAGCTGAGAGAGAGCAAGAGCGAGAGAGCACATGCCTGCTGGGGAGGGTGAGGAGGAGATTGCTGCACATGTTGGCTTGCACTTACTGGCTGCAGATAGGCAGGCAAACCATCCCCCCAGTTCCATGTGCCTGCTGGGGAGGGGGAGGAGGAGGAGGAGATTGCTGCACGTGTTTGCCTGCCTATTTGCAGGCTGTGCGTGCTAGCGCACCATCCCCCCAGCACAGGCAGCCTGAGAGAGAAAGAAAGAGAGAGAGAAAGCGAGCCGCGTGGCTGCAAGAGCTCTCTGTTCATTGTTCTCCTTCCATTGGCTTCTAAGCAAGTAAATAGTGGTGAGAAGAAAATTGAAATCGAAGTAAAGAAAGAAATTACAAGAGGTGGAAAAACTGTTTACCAGTTTACTCATTTACCAATCTGAGAACCCTCGTGCTTTCAAGCAGCACAATGTAAACAAAGCCAGACTGCCAGTAATGTGGGGCGCAAACACGAAGGATTGGGTCACAAGGAGTTTGTTTTTGGAATGGCTGCATGAGGCTTTCACTCCCACCAGCTAAACAGCTAAAAGCACCAGAAACCCAAGAAATCACAAGAGAGAAAACACCTGAAGGAAAACACTTCATGCCAGAACTCGACTCATGCAAGGTTAGTTTTCTTGGTGGTTTGTACTGTACTGTACATTAGTTTTTGTATTACGAATTTTTCAAAAGTTAGTTTTTCAGATCATGCTGTGATTTGTTGCAGTGTTACTTTTCTCTTTTTTTCAAATGTTCGTTTTTTTCCCTGTGCTAAAACTCATTAAAAAAAATTGTTTACATGGAGGACTTCATTGTGTGATTTGTTGCAATGTTACTTTTTTGGTTGCTTGCGAGTTGGTTTTTAAATGCACTTCGGATTTGTTGTTCCTTTTTTTCTGCTGTGCTTAAAACTCATTTTAAAAACTGTTTACAGCGATCAGGCTTTAAGTTTAATAGCGTGATCTCCTGCAATCTTTCTTTTTTGGTTGCTTGCGAGTTGGTTTTTGCATGCACTTCGGATTTGTTTTAATGTTCGTTTTTTTCTGCTGTGCTTAAAACTCATTTTAAAAAAAATGCTGCGCGAGCACGTGCTACAGAGAGATTAGAGAGCGCGTGCGAGCAAGCGCAGAGAGAGAGAGGGCAGCTGACAGGGAAGGGATGGGGGGAGGATAAGGTGTGTGTGTGTGTGTGTGTGTGTGTGCGCGTACACGCTACAGAGAGAGCGCGTGAGCCAGCCTGCTCCTGTAGTGGAGGGAGGGGCTTTGGTGGTGTGTGTGCTACACAGAGAGAGAGAGAGGGAGAGAGCGCGAGCGAGCCTGCTCGTGTAGCTGAGCAGGGAGCCTGGGTGTTTTGTGTCAGTGTTATTCAATGCTTTTACATTAGTTTACTATTACACTGTGCATTCTATGGTGTAATTAACTATATTTGTGCTTAATCTTTACATATATTTACATACAGTTTGTACGGTCTGGAACGGATTAATTGTATTTACATACAATCCTATGGGGAGAACTGCTTCGGTTCATGACCAACTCGGTTTACGACCAAAGTTCTGGAACGAATTATGGTCGTGAACCGAGGTTCCACTGTACTTAGAGCATCCGCTATCTCACTGTATGTATTTGTTAATTCCTCTTAATTATTCCCGATGCACTTCACCCCCTCCTTGACTGTTCTTTTACTACTAAAATACTGAAAGAATCTTTTTGGGTTGTCTGTCGCCTTATCTGCTATATTCCTCTCCAGCTGTTTTTTAGCCTAATATCCTTCGTAATGACTGCCCTCATGTTCTTATATGCTCTGTGATTCACTTTGGAGTTATTAGTCTTATACACCATATACAGATATTTTTCGAGCATTTTTGCAGCTTATTTATTAACCCACTGCAGATATTTTTTTGTTTCCTATTAATTTCAATGTTAGGTATGTGCCTGTCCTGTATTACATGTAAAATGTTTCTAAGCCTGTTCCACAGCTCCTTGACTGTCTCCACACTTAAATTTATATCCTCCTTAGACTTTTCCGCATCTGCTCAAAATTTCAACTTAACAGTTTTAGTCCTTGTGTCCTCATTATTCCAAAACACTGAGAATTGTAATATATTATGGTCTCTTGACCCTAGCGGTTCAATCATTTCTAAGCTTTCAATTCTGTCCTAATTCTTACAAAATGCTAAATCCAGACAGGCTTAACCCCGTGTTGGTGCTTTAACATACTGTGTTATAAAACACTTACTGATTACTTGTAAAAAATCCTGATCTTGTGCTTTGCTATTTTCAGTGTTATCCCAGTCAATATTCAGGTAGTTAAAGTCCCCATGATTATAATATTCCCCTGTGAACTTGCCTTTTTAATGCTAATAAAAAGATTTGCATTGAAATTACTGTCTGCATTGGTCAGTTTGTAACACACTCTTAAAATAAGGCCTCTTTTCCTAATGCTTTCCAGGCGAAGCCACGTGTCCTCATTAAGATAGGGCTCATCATGCAACTGAAGAGGACTTTCATTTTAATTCTTTTTGACATAAACAGCAACCACGCCTCCTTTTCTGTTCTGTCTGCCCTTCCTAAAAATGTGTATCCCTCTATGTTATACTCATCCCCATCTTTGTTATTCAGCTTGATACACCCCTACTCTGGCCAAGAGTCTATCCATCCTTCTATGGCAGTCTCCCACCTGTGTACTCAGAAAGCGACACACCGTGTGTAATTCTCTGTCTCTGGAGCAAACCTGTGCTTCAATCCTCCTAATGAGTGAGTCCCCAACTATTACTACCTCTCGCTTTCTGGGAACTGGATTTGAGGTGGCCTGTTGGGGCTCCTCATCCCTGCCTACTACCTCAGAATCTTCAGAGACACCGTCCAACTAAGCAAGGACCTGAAAATTGTTTTGACACTTCCAATTCTGGGGTTGATACCCCTGGACAGTGTACAGCCTTTAGCTTATGCCTTGTGACCTTGACCCACCTATCTCTACCTGTCTGGTCTGGAATCTCCTCCTGTGCCACCTTAGGGGTGCATACGATCTCTCCAAAGGACACCTGGGCTAGGTCTCCAGGTCTGCCAATTCTCTTGATAAACATGGCATGAAAAAGTAATTAATATAAAAATAGTACATACAGTAAAGGGATGATCTACTCATGCAGGAAGGCATGGTAAGACCCTTTTAGGTCCGGGGCAATGCACAGTTTTTAAATAAATAAATAACAGTGCACTCATGGCAGATGAAGGTGCAAATGGTAGTGTGGAATGTTGGTTGGAAGACTGGGGAGTCTACATTTATGTTTAGATGTGCTCCACAAGCCAATTTCCTCCTTAGTGCTCCTGGGTACATAATCCCAGCACCTGTGCTTGAAGACATATAAAAAGGAACCTGAGCAAAAATAGGTGAGATTAACAAGAAGAAATAAAACAGCAAGAACAGAAAAGATCAATGGAAGGTTAAATTAATCTGAAGGTGATAGTAAAGGCAAAATCTTGGTAGAGCCAGAGCTGATGAAGACAGAAGGCTGGCATTCAGTAATTTGGCCCAGAGGGAGGCCAATGAACTGGAGAGAAAGCAATACTTGGGATGGTAGCAAGGACCCAAACCAGTTTAAAGACTGCTTGCACCCCTTTTGAGATTGTTGAAATAAAAGCACAAAGCACTTTGCAACACCCCTAATTGTTCTCAGCTCATCCCAGTCTTGACTTTTGAAGGTCCCAGGTTTAAGAGGGTTTTGACAGCTTCAGCCTATCTAGACAATCGCAGAAAGTATAAGACTACAACCAAAACATCACATTAACTACGAAGGCAAGTAAATAAAAATAAAAAATCATAATAATGACAAATTGCATTTGTCTTTAAATACTAAGCTGCAAATTAAACTACCATGTTCAGATGCTCATCTTTCTTTCTTTCCTCACCACTGTTCAAATTAACGCTACTACTTTTCTGCCATGGCTTTCTTTTGTGAAGTCATGTATCCTCTCACAAGACAAAGCTGTTAACTGGAGTCTCTAAATTAGTTTGGTTTTAGCGTGTATACCTTGCACGTTCCTCGTGTATACTGGTTTTCTCCAGACATTCTCATTTTTCCCTTATCCCATGTTTCTGATTTTTCATTTTTGAAAAAGGGAATTGAAAGGATGAATATGTGAGTAAAGTACAGTTATGTAATCATTGCTGAGCATAAAAACGAGTGTATTTTAGAGACGGAAAGTGACATTATAAATAACTACTTTTTTGGAATGTACATCAGTCCAGGCACTCCAGAATGAAAAGTTTTCTCTCTGACTTTTGCTGCTGTTTTTTGCCCAGCATAGTGTAATTAGATTACAGTCCTCAACTGTTTTTCTGCAGTCTGCTGAATTTACCATCATAGCAGAAAGCCTTGGTGGCCTCTGCTGAATCCCACCTGATAAGAAAACAAATTTCTGCTAAAGAATTTAATTCTGTTGTGGCACAGAAAGGCCTTTTCTTTGCACAACTCAGGGATTGCATTATAGCCTCAGTATAGATGGAAGCTAGGAAATAAAAATCCCTAGGTTATGACTTCAATAAGATTTGAAGCATGATTTTATATGGGTGCCAGTTGCACCTACGAAACATATAGAAATGAAAGGTCACAGGAAATGCACATCTAGCAGTCCCACTATTATTAACATCAACTACAGAGTCTCTAGCAAGAGGAAACAACTTGTTTCCAGCAGAAGATAAGCATTGCAAAGCTCTTTTTAATGAATTATTTACATTTTCAGTTTTGGATGGGTTCGCTCTCCCTACATACTTGCAATAGAAAAAGCAGACTCAGAAAATGGATGGATGGATGAACCCAATCTATTTTCAATTTAGTAATCCTAAAAAATACACTATAATTTAGAATACTGTACTTTTTACAATGATTTTATTCAGTAATCTATTTTTCATTGCAGATGTATTTTACATTGCGCTTGTTATTAAAAACTGTACTATGTTTGCTTCAGTTCTTGACTTATGCATTTGACAAATACATCATTGTATGAAAAAGGAAATTAACAGTTTTAAGGCATCCAAACACATACATTCTATGTCTCCCACAATTATCTAAGTTTCATGAGAATTTGCATCCTTTCTCTGACTTCTGCAAGTGCTCGTAATCTCCCAGAAATCAATCCCTGGGTAAAACATCCCCAGCTAATTATTTAATTATACTGTATAGTTTTTTCAATGGGGCCTTCTCCTCCCTAAAATCAATGTAGCATGGTATTTAATTGTATTTGGCCTCCACTGAATCCATTTTTTTAAAGTCAGGATGTTTGCATACATCCCTTGCATCACAAATACATTTATAAGCCAAAAAAATAAATAAATAAAAATACGAAGAAATTATCCATTAGACCAATACTTTCTGTGCAGGGATCACCACTTGACTACTCTGTGCTAATGTACTGGCTAACTGGCTATTATAATTTGAAAAATCAGTAATTTGTACACAAATTAGAGCTAACCAAAATATAGTATATATGAGTCAGTCCATTAAATGATCAAAAAGATTTTTTGTGCATAAAACAAGCTCTAATGTACAACAAATCAAGTCTGAAAAGTGCTTAAATAAAAAAAGTCATTGTACAGCATGTACAGTAACAAAATTTTGTGACTGAAAGATACTATAAAATGGTTTAAAACAAAAACATACAATGTAAAATGAGTAACCAGAGACATGTTGTGTGTGAAACACAATTTAAAAAGATTTTGAAATAAAAAGCATAACAGGAATTTTATATTGTGTAATCGCAAAAAAGCCATAGGTCCTTGAGAACAATCGCCAACAAATCGAGCTGACTATGCCAATTGTGATAAGATGGAGCACTCCAGAGTAACCTCAAACACAGAAAGACATCTGGCCAACCTAGTATCTGAATAAAAAATGTAGTTTATTTGCAAAGTCAGATAAACAAAATTGGGTGAAATAGAAGAATCAAAACTACAAATGTTATGTCTATCTTGGCATATCAAAACAGACTTGGGCTAACTGCCCAACTCCTTTCTACCTTTCTTAACACAGTGGTCTGATTTTCCTCTCTGTTAGGAGAGTTTATGCTTCTGCTCCCCTTTTAATACCAAGCTTGGCTGTCAGAGAAGATGAAGGCTGTTATAAAGCTACAGGTAGTACTTCAGATGCCAGGTTAGCCTACTGGGAAACAGTTCCTAGTCAGCCCTACACTTCCCAAGGACCACTGTGGGAATCTGAACCATTGTAGCAAAATAATGTTGTTACTGTAGAAATAGCAACATTGCAATGTTGCTAATGGCATGGGGAAGTACATCTCCTTTATAGTGTGCCCCCTCCCAGGACATGGCATCCCAGGAAGGTAATAATATCTGTTGTGAGATGTGTTCTGCCTTACCACTCCCTTCATCTTCCTGCTTTCACTTACAGTGAATATAAAAAGCTACAAAAACATCATCTCAAGCTACTAATAATATGAAAAGTAGGTAACATACATTTTTGTTGTAAAGTGAAATATATGACAATTTTGCCTAAGTACCCTGGAACTGAAAATGTTTATATAAATAATCATCTTTAGTGTGGTAGCAATGACTTCCTAAAGAAAGTAATAATACATAGTTATTTAAAAATGGACGATTGTGAAATATGAAGCATATTTTTGGGAGTCGTGTTTTTCTTTCCAGATTACCAAGATGTGTAGGCCTGGTTGACACAGTATGAGTTAGTGTGCTCTGAGATGGATTGTCTCGCCTTGCACCGCAGCATGCATTATCCTCTAATTATAAAATTTGCTGAAGCAAAATCCTGAAGTCAGTAGAGCCCTCCAGGATGAAGATTGGGAGTCCCAGCGATAGAGTAATTACCTTACCAACATTCTTTACCCTTGACTTATTTATGTACTCACAAGGCACTTACTTGAATAGCATGACTACTTTTATCAATAATTGTGCTGGGAATCATTATGTCAAAAGGCTAGAATGCGACCAATTATCTTTTACTCTTCAATAATGGCATTTTACTGTTATTCATCTTGCCTTCTAAACAAAACTGCATGGCAATGCAAAAATATAGAAAGGTTTTCATGTACAAAGAAACAAATGTAATTTTTTTTGTTCTGTTTTTTTTCCAGTTCATTTATTTGACAGAAATTATGTTTATTTTTGGTTAGAATAAAAAAGGTTGTACAGTTAGTGTGAATCGGGTCACAATACTCTACAGGTAAATGGAACAAAATGAGTGCTGTTCTATACAGATGCTTTGTACCGAATGCTATTAATTGAAAAAAGATGTATTTCACTGATTAAAAACAAGCAAACACTGCTATTGATTTTTGGATTCACAGACAGAAATGACAAAAATAACACCAGGCAAAGTCAATTTCCAGGGCTCAATATTCCCCAGAGAGACTCCGAAAGAGAATTAATTCAGTCTTCACTTTATGACTGGATGGTCATTTTATTATTTTCTAAGCTGGTATAATCTTCAGTAAGTGGCACACTTTCTTTATATTATTTAAAAAATTTATATTTTTAAACTGTATTATATATTTATGATGCATTTTTTCTGTTATGCCAGTTCCTGCAATTTAATTAAACATGCACTGGTTAAAAATGTTTACCTACCGTCATTTCATGCTGGCAAGCTCTTTATCAAAAGCTTCCCTTTTTATTGACTTCAGTTTACTTGAAAAGATGGCGTGACTACTCATGTTGTTCTATACTTTGTTCAGTTTTGGTAACCCATCAGTCAGTTTAGATTGTAAATATTTTTCGTCTTTGAACTTCTGGCATTCTTGAAGAACAGTGTCAGTAATGGTTCTTACTAAAGGAGTCAGACATCACCTTTGTTGTTTCCAGCATCTATTACTGTCACTGTAATCAGTCTCTGGAGCTTTTCACTTTTGCCATGTATTCATATTCATCAAAGTGGCCTCTCAGCTCAGTTGGTATGACTTCAAAGATTATATGATGTTGACAACAACCGACAGGCTTACACCTTCTTTATGTAGGCTCTCTTGTTTCAGGGAAATTGATGAAAATGTCTTTTGATACAATGTGTAGATGTGTCACCTTCATTTTATCCAGGATTTCCACAAAGATGTTAGTTATGTGGTATTTACTAGAATGACAGATGATCCTGATGAAGTGACACAGGGGAAAGTGTGTAATCAGCAGAGACGCAGCTCTCATTCAGGTAAATTCACAGTTTTGTACATTTCACAAAATCAGATGATTATTTAGAAAGGAGAATAACGTACATGTTTGCCTATATTGTTGATTGAATGCTTGTTTAAATTTTGCTGACAAAATACAGCTATTATTTTTTCTTTCTATCATTATTGGGTAGTGGACATAAGGGAGGTCTAATTCAGAAGCAGACAGGGTTTGAAACTATGAGTTCAAAGACAAATGGTGGAGTTTGAGGGAAAACCTAGTGGCTATAAGGCAAACAAAGAAAATACAATAAACAGCCAGACCAAAATAGCACTTAGATGACATGCTACACAAAAAAAAAAATAAATAAATAAATAAACAACAGGTTGTTTTGCATGTAAGTTATATATTTGTTAGCAAAATTCTCACATAAAAATATGTAACCCTTTTTTCTTATATAAAATGGCCACCATGACTTTGTATATTAACACATATGCAAGCGTTTATAGAAAAGCTGCAACTTGATTCAAGGTTCTGATAAAGTAATTTTAGAGTGCATACCAGAACAGAAAATTAAAAAAAAAAAGAATTAACATAATTAATTTACTTTTGGTATAGTTTAAGAAAGGAAATTACAAATAATTATCATTAGCCATGGCTAGATTGTGACAGTGCACAGAATTAATATGCTCCTGTGATTTTTTTTGCTTTTTCTTAATGACAATATATGCTGAACTTAACATGAGCATTGCAAAAAATCTGTTTTGCTTTTCTCTTTCAAGAGTGTATTTTACAAAGAAAATGTTCCTACATATTTTCATTCTAATTACATAAATTCCTTGAATATTTGATAGTTTACTAGATTACCATTATACCAGCTAGTTGCAGGCCTTTGTCCTTTGCAAAAGGATTATAAAAATTGGTTTATAAATTCAAAATATATAGCATACACAACAAAACAGGCAAATAAATGGGGAGTTACGGAGAAACAAAAGTACATTTTATGAAGATAACACCCAAAAGAATATAAATGTTTTCATGCATGCATGAGGTATGCAGCACCACTCTGGGACATAAGGGGGCGCAGCCGATAACAATGTCACCTCTCTTTCCCTCCACAGGGCGGAGAAGATGACCAATGAGGGAAATGACTCTGGCTGCCCCTGACAGGGGTGTCTTTCTTATGGACCGAACAGACTGCTACTACGAATACAGACCAACTCCAGAGAGTCATTTAACTTTCCCTGTTTGATTTTCTTTGTTTTATAAAACCTTTGCTGTGTTAAAACACGCACTTGTTGTATTAAAGAACTGTTGTTAATTAAACGGGATGACCCGATTGGTGCCTCAACATTTATTTTATTCCCTCACAAGACAACAATGTCTACATGTACATCATTGGGGGAATTAACTAAAAGTTACACATCTTTCTCAATTTTTTCTACAGTACTTAGTCTGGTTTTTTATATTGTAAACAATCTATTCTAAATATTACTCTGATAGTTAAAACAAATGAATAATATACAATACATGTCAGTCACTGTAAAGAGTGATTGTGGTGTTGAAAAGAGTTACTTCTTCAAAAATGCAATAAATTAATCTGAATGGGGAATAAATCTCACTACCTAGTGACTGTTTTCCTAACCACACACATTGGCCATTTGACCAAAAGTTAACATTGCGGATTGATGACCCTCCTGGTTTATATTTATAATGACAAGGATACAATTCTAGCTGGACTCAGACTTAATTGAATATTCATTTATATGTATTAATGTATCTTTTAGGTGATACATTTAGCTTTTTCTAAAAAACGCTAGAGATTATCATTATTCAGTCTTTTACTGAAATGTTATACATTTTCATGCTACTGTCTGCTGCAATACCGTGCATAAAAGGTATGCGAGTTAAACCACTTGACTTGATTATACAGTTCTCAGCTTACTTATTTGCTTTATCTTCTCCCATTAAACATTACGGTATTGGGGTCTTGAGTCAATGGTTACACTTTTAGTATCTTTTTCCAGGAGTTTCACTTCCCTCTCTCTCAGGCTGCTTCTTTGATGTTTTCTTCCCATACCCTTCTGTCTTTCTCTATGTCTTTTTACGCCACCCATCATTTCAAACACCTTTTTGAAAGACCTTACTTCACTCCTCCACATTATATGTCCATATCACTGTATCAGTTTTATTTCTATTGTTTCCATGAGTGGTTGCATTTTCAGTTCTTCACTGTTTCTTTTATTTCCTATCCTACTTCTTTTTGTTTTACCTACCACTCTTCTTAAATATTTCAATTTCGACTGCTGTTATTTTAGATCTTTGTTTATCTAGTATTGCCCACGAATTTGCAATTTACAATATTTTTGCAACATATATGTTTTTACATAGAAGCATCTTCACCTAGGCGCAGCCAGGGTGTTGAAGGGGTCCGGTTTGGTGGACTCAGGATTGGGTCACTGCTTTTTGCAGATGATGTTGTCCTGTTTGCTTCATCAGGCTGTGATCTTCAGCTCTCTCTGGATCGGTTCACAGCTGAGTGTGAAGCGGCTGGGATGAGAATCAGCACCTCCAAATCCGAGAGCATGGTCCTCAGCCGGAAAAGGGTGGAGTGCCCTCTCAGGGTTGGGGGAGAGATCCTGCCCCAAGTGGAGGAGTTCAAGTATCTCGGGGTCTTGTTCACGAGTGAGGGAAGAATGGAGCGTGAGATTGACAGGCGGATCGGTGCGGCATCCGCAGTGATGCGGGCTCTGCATCGGTCTGTCGTGGTGAAAAAGGAGCTGAGCCGTAAGGCAAAGCTCTCAATTTACCAGTCGATCTACGCTCCTACCCTCACCTATGGTCATGAGCTATGGGTAGTGACCGAAAGAACGAGATCGTGAATACAAGCGGCTGAAATGAGTTTCCTCCGCAGGGTGTCTGGGCTTTCCCTTAAAGATAGGGTGAGAAGCTCAGTCATCCGGAAGGGGCTCAGAGTAGAGCCGCTGCTCCTCTGTATTGAGAGGAGTCAGATGAGGTGGCTCGGGCATCTGATCAGGATGCCTCCTGGACGCCTCCCTGGTGAGGTGTTCCGGGCACGTCCAACCGGGAGGAGGCCCCGGGGAAGACCCAGGACACGCTGGAGGGACTATGTCTCCCAGCTGGCCTGGGAACGCCTTGGGATTCTCCCGGAAGAGCTGGAAGAAGTGGCCGGGGAGAGGGAAGTCTGGGCCTCTCTGCTTAAGCTGCTACCCCCGCGACCCGACCTTGGATAAGCGGAAGAGGATGGATGGATGGATGGCATCTTCACCTTTGTACTTAATTCCATATTCTTTGTTAGACATTTGTCATTTTGAAAATATACTTAATTTACCCTGTTTATTCTGTTTCTACATTCTTCATCTATCTTTCTATCTTCACATATTATTACTTATTATAATATATCAACACATTTTTAGTTGTTTTCCATTAATCTGTATCCACATTTGCCATTTCTGGGCTTGTTCTTCCCTTGTTATTTTCATTACTTTACTTTTTCTACATTTATCATCATACCTTTTGCTTCTAGCTGGTTAAAAATTTCTTACAGCCGATTTTCATTTATTGCAATTACTCTTATATCACCTGAATATACCAGATCCTGGGTCAACACTACATTTAATTTATAGCATTCGGATTCTGCATTTATAATTTCTTTCTTGTCCATGTTAATTGTGCAATCCACATATGTCAGAAATAGAGGACTGAGGCTATCTCCTTATTTAATACCCTTATCCATATTCTATTGCTCTGATGTTTGCTCATTTAATCATACCACTGCATTTTTGATTACTACTTTTAATGATCATTTTTAATTTTTCTCACACTTCCATTACATCTAGTGCTTGTCATATACAGTATATCTGTGTGGTATTGGTCAGATGCTGCTGTTGAATCATGAAATGCTAGGCATACTTCTTTATTTTACTCTTAATCTTTTTTCATTTATTGTTCTTATGGTGAAAATATGATCTTGGGTTTGTCTTCTTCTGTTATTTCTCCCTACACTACCGCTTCATCTTTATTCATCCCCTTCTATTCTAGAGATATTTTGTGATGTTCTTCTCCCCTGATTATGTCATAATATTTTTAACCTGCTTATTCCAGACCAGGTTCACAAGGGGGGCTGCAGCCTGCCCCAGCCAGCAGAGAATGCAAGGCAGGAACAAACCCAGAGCAGGGCGACAGTCCATCGCAGGGTGAGCAACAAAGACACACTAGGGCCATTTTAGTATCACTAATTTGCCTAACCTGCATGAAACATGAGGAAATCCAGATGGGCACTGGGAGAACATGCAAACTCCATGCTGAGATAACCCAGGATGTGAACCTAGGTCCCCTTACTGTACCTCTGTGCCACCCTTCCCTTATTATTTCTTCTTCAAATTTCTTTGCATAGTGGGCTCCCCAAGCTTAAAGTATCCTGTCTGTATCTGTTTGTAACTCTCCTTTGAGTTTTTTATGGTGTGATTGTCTGTGTTTACTTGATTTTTAACCTTTACACTATATTCCAAATCTATTTTTCATATCATTTTCTTGTTTGTTTTTCCAAACTCTTTTCTAGTACGTTTTCTTTGCTGATTTCACAATCTGTTTATGTTCTTCTCACTTTTGTTTGTATACATATTCAAATCTGTAATTCCCAATCTATGTTTGGTACATAGCCCTACTCTCCCGATTGCTTTGACATCATACACTGTATACCTCATGTTTTTTGTTTAAGTAAATAAGTCTATTATGCTTTTATGATCCTGTTCTTCTGTTTATTACGAAATTTTGAGAATTGTTTTAGAATTGGACAAAATGTTTCCAATCAGCATCTGATCTCTCTTCTCATTCACCTCTCCTTCCAAATAATGTTCTCCCATGAATGCCTACTCTTTCTGGTTACCAATATGGATGATTCAGTCTCCCATTACTATTATGTACAAGGCAGTGGATTGAATTTTCTCTAAAGCCTGCAGTAGATCTTCATAAATTACATCCTTTTCATTTGCTGTACTTTTTTCTGTCGATTTTAAAATTTGTATTACTCATATTTTCTCCTGTAGTTTTAAGGTCAACATCATTATTCTTGGATTTATAGGTTCTTGTTATCTTCTTTTCCATCTCATGGCTTAAAATTACCCCAACCTGCCACTGCTCTTCTTCCTACCAGAGATCCTGAAAAATATGAGGGTATATGCTTTGTCTAGATTTATCATACCAATCCCTTTCTTTTTATTTCAGATATTCCTAGTATTTGAGTCTTATAATTTTCTATTTTTCTACTATCTCTGTTTCTTTACTAGTTAACGTTGTTGCCCATTCTATATAGTCTACTTTTTATCCTTTTGTTTGGCAGTGTTCATAACCAGTTAGACCATTAGTTTTTGAGGCTTGTTTTACGTCTCTGAATCATTCTTACCCTAAGGAGGTGATTAGCCCAATGACAAGGGCTCCATTACCTCAGGACACCTGGCCCTTGGTCCAGGACTGCTTATTATGAATATTTACAATTATCACACTCTAAGAACTTCCTCTATCCAGTGAACATGCTGTCTTGCAGTGTAGTCTCCCGAGAACTATTGTCAACATATTGTAAATATTTAGATTCTTCACTAATTCATTTCTGACTGTCACTTATACATGTGATTAATTCCCTGTTTTTGGAAGATAAAGGGACAAAAAAAATAAAATAAGGACAAAATAATAAAATGTTGTACAGTATCTTCAGATTATTTAGAACACATTTTTGAACTGTTATTAAATTGGCTTTCTTCCCTACTCCCACGGTCTGGGACCATATATTAAATATTAGTTTAACTCACTGACAACTTTACTTTATGAATATATTAAAGGTAAACATTATTTTGCAATGTGTAAAATGTTATTGTATGGATAGCAGTCATGGTATACTATTAGTATACTGTTATTATTCTTGTATATGTCAGTGATGTGCGTTATGTAGTGTGAGGGACAAACCTGTGTCTTAGCTGGTATGGACCCCACTCTCTCACCTGGCTACATCCTCATAGGCTGGTGTCCTAGTAGCCACTGAGTGACACCTGGGATGGGCTTGGGAAATGGGAAGGACAGCACAGTGGGTGACCACCTGCATTGGACAGAGTGTTCCTCTGTACACTGGGGGGCAGCATCCCATTTGGCAAGCCCCAGTACATATACCTGAAGGGCAGAATAGGAATTGTGGTCCCGTGGGCCTGCCCTGATGGGTTCTATGGGGGTGACCGGGGATGCTGATGGAAAATGACAGCACAATGGCCATTGGTGTTGTGCCTGATCCAGAAGTGCTTCCCGGGAGCAATAGATTAGGCACCGGAAGTACTCTTGAGTTAAAAGAGTGCCCTCTACTCTGTTCAGGGATTCTGAGTTGGGAGAGGAGATGGACAACACCCACCAGGATGGAGTGGAGGGGATCGGAGAAAATAATGGCCTGAAGAAATTGCTGTGCTGTACTGTTGGTTGTTAGAACCAGCAGCAGTGTGAGAAAGAAACCTATACAAGGTTCACTTTGGTTGTTAAATAAAAGAACTAGGTTTGAAGCCAGGGCTGTGTCTGTAGTAGTTGCGTCTGAGGTTTTGGGGCTCATCCCTTACAGGCCACAATAGTTAAATACTATGTATGTGGCCAGTAATAGAAAATCTACCACTGTCAAAGAATTTACATAAAAACAGCAAAGGAGGTTGTGTGGTGAGTTAATCCAGGTCTTCAAAATTCTTAAAGACATTGATGACATGGATCCAACAGAATTCTTTCAATTAAACTGTGAATTATGCACTTGAAGACACCATTGCTAATTGATTAATTAATTGGAAATCATGTAATGGAAGTAGAAGCTGTGACAACTTTTAAAAAGTCTCTGGATTAGAGCATTTAGCTAAACAAACAAGCTTAATTTACTGAATGGTCTTCTCACTTGTCAAATTTCTTATTTTCTGATATTCTTATACACTTTCATCTGTTTGTGCTGTGGCAACATGTATCAGATTAGTTTTCTCAACTGTTTCACAGCTTCAGTAGGTTAAGAATGGGAAAATGGCTATGTTCTGGTTAAATTTTATACTTTTCATGGAATTTTAATATTTTGAAACCAAAATTAACCAGATTCATTTTGATTTGAGGGTTTCTTTTAATATGTTTAAGAATTTCTTTTTTTTTTTTAAAGTATTCTTAAGTGTGTCATTTTAGAATTTCTATGAGTAGTTAATGGTCTGCTAGGGACCACTTTCCAGAAGGCACCACGATTTACATCATGAAGACTTGCTTATTAGTGCAGAATTATTAGTCATTTGTTCAAGTTTACTGAAGTGACGGTTTAGCGTTTTAGGCTCTAATATTCTGCTTAAAACTCGTAGCTTTCCTTGTCTCAATTTGATTTTCAGTCTTATGTTTTTGGCTCCAGTTCATTTTTTGCACTCTTTTTAATGACTCTTTCCACTTCTTGACAAGGGTAATGGTTTTAAGACCCCTGATTTTTGATAAAAATCTGCAGCAGTTTAGAATTATGTTTGTTCTAGTTTCTCTCTCAAAAACCAAATTGCATATCGTGGTCTGTTGCTAATAATAAGGTGTACAAGAGAACAAACAGGTGCATTGCAGGACTTAAGGACGTGTCCTTATCTAACAGACTCAAAGAATTAAACCTGTTTAGTGTCAGTCAGAGTAAGCTGCAAGGGGACCAGATCCAGGTCTTCAAAATTCACAAAGGTTTTGATAAAGAAGATCCAGCTGAATTCTTTTGACTAAATGGTTAATTGCTTACTCAAGGAAACCAGTGGAAATTAAGGAGAAGTCAATTTAAGGCTGAGGCTGTTAAGCACTTCTATATGCATAGAGTTTTGAGAATGTGGAACAAACTACCAAGACATGTAGTTGAAGTAGAAACCTTGACAACCTTTAAGGAGTATCTGGATGAGATACTGGGATAACTTAGCTATTAGTTAAACAAAAGAGCTTGACAGACTGTATGGTCTCCTCTTGTTTGTTATATTCCTTATGTTCAAACACATAGCAAGTGCTCTATTACATTTGGTCAGCAGATTAATTGAAGGGGGCAGATGGAAATAAAAAGGCAGGCAGAGAGCATCTGCGCTGCCTTCTAGCCGTGTCACCTCCAATACTTAGGTCTGCCATTACACAATGTTCTGGTATGGATGATGATTGTAAAAAAATTCTCCCCATATCTATACCAAGATTAAGTCATTAAACTGCTCTGGTGTGTGTATACTCCTCTATAGATTGTTGCTACATCAAGAGTTGATTACGTTGTTGATGTAAAGAATCAGGTTTAGTTTTATTATTTTTTATGTAAAGCTTAGAAGTCTGGCTTTTGCTGAATAATATTCAGTTATTATCATCCATTTTACAGTACATCTGAACTTTTTTAAGATAAATATAAAATATAATGGTTTAATAAATATAAAATATGACTTAGCTCCCTGTTCGATTTCTATGCTAGATTCTCTGTGGATTTTTTATGTTTTCTCACAAAATTTTATGTACATTTCCACCAGTTTTCTTTCCTAATTTTTATTCCAAAGCCATAGTGATAGTTTTACAGGTTCCCACATATAAAGGTAACTGTTACATATGTGTAGCCAGTGTAAGACAAGCATCCTGTCCAAAGCTGTATATTCTCTTGCACCTATTGCCACCATTCCAGTAAATTTAAAAGCTTATTAGTATATGTTTTGAAGCTTGCTCTAAGCGGCTTAAACTGTCTATATGTAAATGCTCTGACAAAAAAGTACCTTGAGAGCTTATCATACAATTTATGAGTTGATGAGTTGAGTAAATTCTTTCTGTTTAAGTGGTTTAATATTCATTCACTCGCTTTCATTCTGCCTAAAGATCCTGAAAGCAACACAATGAGCTGAACAGACCACACCATCTTGTCTTCAGCAACAGTTATTAACTCATTCTTGCAATGAGTGCTCCAAATTCAGTGGACAATGATGCTGTCCGTAGTGTCCAGAATCCTGTTACATTTACTATATTTAGTACCAAGGAAGCAAGCCCAAAACATCTTGACTGGCTATTCAATTTCCTTAAAAGTAACAGGTCTTCTCTGAAATCCACCCTTATCATCAAGTTTGTCACTTCCTCTGAATGATCCCTATAACCCTGTGGAGGAACTTCATTTTGACTGCTTTTACTGTAACTACATTTTAGCTCCTGCTTTATCACCACAACTGGTACAACATTTCAAAAACACAGTTCTGTCACAGTGATAGTTGAAGGGTAAGGAGCAAGGACCAGGAAGTGATGTCAAGGTCAACTTCAAAACTGGGATGCTGTGCGTAAGGTTAAATAGCATTACATGTGACACATCTTAATGACGGGTACACAGAAAGGCTGTGCCAATTACCAGAATAAAATAGAGTCATAATAATAACATAAATTTATAATTCCAAAAGCATAAAGGATGTGGAAAATAAAAGTGAAAAGCTCTCAGAATCATAAAAATAAAATAAATTGGTAAAACTTTAGTTTAGGTACAGAAAAATGCATCTATATCACCTCTTCATCCATTCCCTGAATAGTGACCAGGACTAGAGGCTCTTTGGTGTGGTGAAAGTCAATAAACAGATGTGGCCTGAGAGAATATTTTCTCAGAGAGCCAGAAGAACGTAGCTTTCCTTACAGAGAGAGATTGAGGCTATGGAGTACTATAATAATGATAAAAGGCCGCCAGGGCATATGAAGGTTGGCATACGGTCTCAGGCTGGGAAAAAAGGGACCAGATTTCCCTTTTCAGAATCCAGGGTTCATTAGAGGAAACTCTAGCTTGGTGATGATGCCACTTAAAACTCCTGAAGAGGAAATGGTTTAATTCAGGCTTAAACTACAGTGCTCAGTAATGAACTACCTCTCTGTTCTATTTTAGTTTCTGACTTGTACTTGGGCGGCACGGTGGTGCGGTGGGTATCGCTGCTGCCTCACAATTAGGAGACCTGGGTTCGCTTCCCGGGTCCTCCCTGTGTGGAGTTTGAATGTTCTCCCTGTGTCTATGTGGGTTTCCTCCCACAGTCCAAAGACATGCAGGTTAGGTGCATTGACGATTCTAAATTGTATGTGTGTGCGTGCCCTGTGGTGCACTGGCACCCTGCCCGGGGTTTGTTTCCTGCCTTGCGCCCTGTGTTGGCTGGGATTGGGTCCAGCAGACCCCCATGACCCTGTAGTTAGGATATAGTGGGTTGGATGATGGATGGACCTGTACTTGATATAGTCATATCAAACTCTAGCTCCCTTACATCAGCTTATGTCAATGTGTTGCCATGTTACTGCAAATTTCTATTTTTACCATTGAAAATTGTTTTGAGTGTTTACATGCAGGCTATAAAAAGGCTTCTATTTATTTATGAAAGGATTCCTTTTGTATAAATATAAAATAGTATAGTTTACATTTACTTTAACAAAATAGCCTACAGCATCACTGTCACACTAGATGTAAAACGGACTTATAATATTTGTTAAAACATTTTGAAAGTTACAGATTTATAGTATGCCTGCTGTCTTTTCACTGTGTTTATAATTTATATCATGAATGTTGCTGTAAAGAATGCTTCCTTCTTTAAAAGGATGTGAATGTCTTTCCAAAATTATCCATAACATAGCATCCTACTAAATGACCATAAATTATACTTTTAAATTTCAGTAATCCTGCAAGCATTTTAAACCACATCTTCAGCACTGATTGTGCCATCATGTCCATTTAGAGGAAGGTATAGTAGCTGTGCCATTAACAATAACTTGTCTTGAAATACTAAACGTATGGAAAATTTAACAATACTAAGGAACATAATTCATTGTAACAAAATGCAAATCACGTCTAAAAATCTAGGCACAATTATAGTGCTAGTCTACAGACCACCAGGGCCATATTCCTTGTTCATGACTGAATTTAGCAACCTTCTATCTGATTTGGCTATACATTATGATCACGTAGTACTGATTTTAATGTACACATTGATGTGGAAACTGACACTTTTAGTAAATGTTTTACTTATTTGATAAATTCAGTAGGATTTTATCAGATTGTCAAAGGTCCAACTCATAATCATAACCACACATTATATTTAATTATCTATATTAATAAAAAGCAAAGCCCTTACTGACTGACTCATTGACTCACTGACTCATCACTAATTCTCCAACTTCCTGTGTAGGTAGAAGGCTGAAATTTACAACTTACAAAAGTTAAGCAGGTTTCATTTCGAAATTCTACGCATAACAGTCATAACTGGAACCTACTTATGTACATATATACAGCCATAGCCTGCAGCTCGGTCGTCGTGTGAGGCAGAGTTGCGTCCCTCATTGTCACGCCTCCCACGTAATTGAGTGTCTGCCCATATAAGGCCATCCTTCGCTGCGGTGTCTTCATTCCTTTCCTTGCTTAGCCAAGGAAGCAGCCTTTCCACGACTTCTCCGCTGTTTTATAAACAAACGCCATATAAGGCCGTCCTTTGCTGCGGTGTCTTCATTCCTTATTTAATCCACGGGTTCTCCACTGTTTTATTGTTCGTTTAATACGATTGTTATAGTTATTCTGTAGGTATTTTAGAATTAGTTTACTGTTCAGGTACCCATTTCCTTTATTTAATCCGCGGCTTCTCTTCTGTTTTATTGTTTGTTTATTACGATTATAGTTATTTCTTGATTCCCCTCTTTGGCTGACTGCCTGCCCATATAATGCCATCTGTCGCTCCAAGCTCTTCATTCCTTTCCTTGCTTCGCCAAGGAAGCAGCCTTTCCACGGCTTCTCTGCTGTTTTATAAACGAATGCCATATAAGGCCGTCCTTCGCTACGGTGTCTTCATTCCTTTCCTTGGTTCGCTAAGGAAGCAGCCTTTTTATTTAATCCACTGGTTCTTCGCTGTTTTATTTTTCGTTTATTACAATTGTTATAGTTATTGTGTAGGTATTTTAGACTTAGTTTACTGTTCAGGTAACCATTTCCTTTATTTAATCCACGGCTTCTCTGCTGTTTTATTGTTCGTTTATTACGATTATAGTTATTTCTTGATTCCCTTCTTTGGCTCACTGCCTGCCCATATAAGGCCGTCCTTCGCTGTGGTCTCTTCATTCCTTTCCTCGGCTTGCCATGGAAGCAGCCTTTTTATTAAATCCAGGGCTTCTCCGATGTTTTATTGTTCGTTTATTACGATTATTATAGTTATTGTGTAGGTACAGTGGAACCTCGGTTCACGAACGTCCCGGTTCACGTACAACTCGGTTCACGACCAAAAAGCTCGCCAAACTTTTGCCTCGGTTCACAACCACACACTCGGCATACGAACAAGCCAGTTTCCCTTGCCTGTCTGAGCTGAGCTGAGCTGAGAGAGAAAGAGAGAGAGAGAGTGAGCGAGCAAGAGCGAGCGAGCACGTGCCTGCTG
Source organism: Polypterus senegalus (assembly GCF_016835505.1). Taxonomy (NCBI): domain Eukaryota; kingdom Metazoa; phylum Chordata; class Cladistia; order Polypteriformes; family Polypteridae; genus Polypterus; species Polypterus senegalus. The sequence continues at coordinate 70,286,525 of NC_053168.1, read as the reverse complement.
GGGAGGGAGGGGGGGGAGGAGATTGCTTCACGTGTTTGCTGAACAAGCCACTTTCCCTTGCCTCCTGAGCTGAGAGAGAGAGAGCAAGAGCGAGTGAGCACGTGCCTGCTGGGGGGGGGAGGAGGATATTGCTGCACGTGTTTGCCTGCCTATCTGTAGGCTGTAGTGCAAGCGAACCACAACCCCCACCACAGGCAGCCTGAGAGAGAAAGAGAGCTGTCATGCTTTTTCATTTAAGCAAAGCCGCTCCTTGTTCATTGTTTTCAATAAGACGTGCACTCTCTTTGTGCTCTACAGTATTTCGTGTGCTTTTGCAGTTAACTATGGCTTCTAAGCAAGTGGAGAGTGGTCAGAAGAAAGTTTTGAAGAAAATTGAAATCGAAGTAAAGAAAGAAATTACAAGAGGTGGAAAAACTGTTTACCAGTTTACTCATTTACCAATCTGAGAACCCTCGTGCTTTCAAGCAGCATAATGTAAACAAAGCCAGACTGCCAGTAATGTGGAGGGCAAACACGAAGGGTTGGGTCACAAGAACTTTATTTTTGGAATGGCTGCATGAGGCTTTCACTCCCACCAGCTAAACAGCTAAAAGCACCAGAAACCCAAGAAATCACAAGAGAGAAAACACCTGAAGGAAAACACTTCATGCCAGAACTCGTTTCATGCAAGGTTAGTTTTCTTGGTGGTTTTTGTATTACCGATTTTTCAAAAGTTAAATTTTTTAGTTCATAATGAGATTTGTTGCAATGTTATTTTTCTCTTTTTTCAAATGTTCCCTTTTTTCCTTGTGCTTAAAACTCGTGAAAGTGTTTACAGATGGAGTTTTTCATAGCGCGATTAGGTGTGATGTTACATTTCTCTTTTTTCAAATGTTCGCTTTTTTCCTTGTGCTTAAAACTCATTAAAAAAATTGTTTACATGGAGGACTTCATCGTATGATTTGTTGCAATCTTACTTTTTTGTTTGCTTGTGAGTTGGTTTTTTCAAGTGCTTCGGATTTGTTGTTCCTTTTTTTTCTGCTGTGCTTAAAACTCATTTTAAAAAGAATGCTGCGCGAGCACGGGAGGTAGGGAGGGAGGGGCTTTGGTGGTGTGTGTGCTACAGAGAGAGAGAAAGAGACAGCGCAAGCGAGCCAGCTCGTGTAGCTGATCAGGGAGCCTGGGTGTTTTGTGTCAGTGTTATTCAATGTTTTTACATTAGTTTACTATTACACTGTGGATTCTATGGTGTAATTAACTATATTTGTGCTTAATCTTTACATATTTTTAAATATTTACATACAGTTTGTACGGTCTGGAACGGATTAATTATATTTACATACAATCCTATGGGGGAAACTGCTTCGGTTCACGACCAACTCGGTTTACGACCAAAGTTCTGGAACGAATTATGGTCGTGAACCGAGGTTCCACTGTATTTTAGACTAAGTTTACTGTTCAGGTACCCATTTCCTTTATTGTTCCAACCGTACCCCCATTAACATGTCTATCGAGGTGATCACCATCGAACAAAGAACTATCACTTACCGAGTAGTTTCCATGCCCGGAGATGGCGCCTGCCTTTTCCATTCTCTCTGTTAGATATTGCACGGACATATCAGGCTCACTTTTGATATCCGGAGGGACATTGTGTCTTATGTATTGAATGACTGGGACAGGTTCAAGGTGTGGACTGATGACAGTACAGGAGTTAATTATACTACACAGGAGCACTATAAGACTGAAATGCTTAAGTCCTTCACCTGTGGTTCTGCATGTGAGTTGATGGCTGCCACTGAATTGTTTGGTTGTCGCTTTCAAGTGTACCGAAATGGACAAATACAGTATTTTACACCTTTGGAGAACCGTCAATGCCTCTTAAACATCTTAGATTCACAGGTGACGATTTCAGAAGTGAACACTTTTGTTTATGAATGTTTCAACTTTCAAAAGCTGGATGCGAAGTTATCGATGAAGCCGGTTGTATGCTTACATCGCTTGACACATGCCGAATGTCACTTCAACACAAGTCCAACTCAAACCGATTATGACAACAAAAATCCAAGCTGTGAGAAAACAGTAAAAAGGAGGTGTGTCAGACGTTGTGGTACATTTTCTGCTGCAGCTAGATGGAAACAAATTTGTGCAGCTGGCACCAAATACTCGCAGAAAAATCCACAGGTTCATAGAGACGCTGCCGCTAAATACTCTCAACCAAATCCACAAGTTCATAGAGACGCTGTCGCTAAATACTCGCAAGCAAATCCACAAGTTCATAGAGACGTTGTCGCTAAATACTCACAAGCAAATCCACAAGTTCATAGACACGCTGCCACTAAATACTTGCATGCAAATCCACAAGTTCATAGAGACAACTTGGTCATATTACAACTGGAGGGCCGAACTGACAACGCGGTACACAAAGAAATCCTTAACGAACAATTTTTTGTATATTTTCCCTCAGTTTAAAAATGTTTACTTTTTTTCTTGATAAAAATTTTAAGGCAGTATTTCGCCGCTGCGAAGCGCGGGTATTTTGCTTGTAACTTATAAAGTTGAAATTCAAAATTTAAATATTACTCCATTAAATTAAGTTATTTCGGATCACTACTTAATTACATTTGATTTAATCCTGTCCTTGCCAACACACTCACAGATTAAAACAAAGACAGTGCGACATCTAGATTGTAATTCTGCTTCAAAATTTGTAGATACTTTGAGTAAGTTGAGTGTAATTGTGGTAAACCATTTAGATCAGTTAACATCACATTATAATGTGACCTTGAGAGATGCTCTGGACACAGTGGCTCCCCTTAAAATAAAAGTGATCAAAGCATATAAAAACTCTCCCTGGTTTAATGAAAACACTCGCGCTCTTAGATTAGAGTGTCGAAAACTAGAGCGCAGATGGAGAACAACAAAACTACATGTCTTTCAAATTGCATGGACAGAGAGTGTTAATACTGTAAATATAAAAAGCCCTCTTCAAAGCTTGCTCAGAATACTATTAGCAATAAAAAAAAAATCCTTGGGTACTGTTTAGAGCAGTGGCTGAATTAACAACTGGGAATTCAGATCTACAGTGCAAAATACCAACAGATATTAGCAGTACAGACTTTATGAACTTCTTCAATGAGAAAATTAAAAATATAAGATCCCAGATCTCAGCATCACAGTACAAACCAGGCTCAGTACTGGGACCTTTACTGTTTTCACTTTACATGCTTCCACTGGGATCTATCATTAGGAAACATAATGTTAATTTTTACTCGTATGCAGATGATAATAATAATAATTTTAATAATAAGAAGAATTTTATTTGTATTGCACTTTATATTTTAGCAATCTCATACCTGATCTCATAACTGATACCCAGTTATACCTTTCATTTAGATCAAATGAAGTTTCTCCAATATTGTCTTTAATTAGTTGTGTTAATGAATTAAAGGAGTGGATGGATGAGAACTACTTGTCTTTAAACACAGATAAAACAGAGATGTTAATTGTTGGATGGAATGACGTTGATCACAACAATATTCTGTCATTATTTAATTCAATAATTAATTTTACTGAATCAGCCCGAAATCTCTGAGTTCTCTTTGACTCTAGCATGTCATTTAAAGCACATATTACAAAGTTGCCCAAATCATGTTTCTTCCATTTTAAAAATGTTAGGAAATTAAGGCGCTTTCTAAATAAACAGGATTCTGAGAAATTAATTCATGCATTTATTTCTAGTAGGATTGACTAATGCAATGCGGTGTTCACTGGATGTTCAAACTGTTCTTTATACAGCATCCAGTTAATCTAAAATGCTGCTGCAAGAATTATCACAAGAACAAGAAAATATGAACACATACCTCCAGTTCTTAAATCCTTACACTGGCTCCTGGTTAAGTTTAGGGCAGATTTCAAAATTCTCCTTTTAACATATAAAGCATTAAATGGCCAAGGTCCGGCTTACTTGTCTGAACTTATCATGACTTACAAACCAGAGCGCACATTAAGATCTCAAGATGTCAGTCTGCTTACAATTCCAAAGATTAATAAAATAACAGTGGGAGGGAGGTTGAGCTTTTGGTTGCAGGGCCCCTAAACTGTGGAATGGTCTGCCTGCTACAATAAGAGATGCCCTTTCGGTCTCAGCTTTTAAATCCCGGCTGAAGACTCACTACTTCAGTTTAGCATATCCTGACTAGAGCTGCTGATTAACTGTACATTCTGCATCTCTGTTGTCAGTCATTAGCACTAAAACATAAGTAACATGATAGTTATAATTTGATACTAACCCTCACCTGTTTCTCTTCTCGGTACTCAAATGTGGCACTTGGTGCCATGGCCCACCTGCCAAGCTGTTTTGCCTGCCTATGGTAAATCAATCAATCAATCAACATTTATTTATATAGCACATTTTCATACAAAAAAATGTAGCTCAAAGTGCTTTACAAAATGAATAGAAAAATAGAAGACACAATAAAAAATAAACATAAGTCAACATTAATTAACATAGAATAAGTAAGGTCCGATGGCCAGGGTGGGCAGAAAAAACAAAAAAAAACTCCAAAAGCTGGAGAAAAAATAAAATCTGTAGGGATTCCAGACCACGAGACCGCCCAGTCCCCTCTGGGCAATCTACCTAACATAAATCAAACAGTCCTCTTTGTATTTAGGGTTTTCATGGAAGGACCTGATGATGATGGTCACGTAGACTTCTGGCTTTCAGTCCATCAATGTTGGTGCATCATGATGCTTTGAGTAGGTGGTGGTGGTGCAGGCCACCACCACAAAGAAACCGGAAAAAGAAACAGAAAAGAGAGTAGGGGTCAGTACGGATTTTGGAGCCACTGTGAATAGTTATTATGAAGAATTGAACATACAGAGTATCAGTATTAAGTTAAAGTGAAGTTATAAAAAGGCCATGTTAAAGTAATGTGTTTTCAGCAGTGTTTTAAAGTGCTCTACTGTATTTGCCTGGCGAATTCTATTGGCAGGCTATTCCAGATTTTAGGTGCATAACAGCAGAAGGCCGCCTCACCACTTCTTTTAAGTTTAGCTTTTGGAATTATAAGGAGACACTCATTTGAAGATCTAAGGTTACGATTTGGAATATAACGTGTCAGGCATTCCGATATATAAGATGGAGCGAGATTATTTAAGGCTTTATAAACCATAAGCAGTATTTTAAAGTCAATCCTGAATGACACAGGCAACCAGTGTAGTGACATCAAAACTGGAGAAATGTGTTCGGATTTTCTTTTCCTAGTTAGGATTCTAGCAGCTGCATTCTGCACTCGTTGCAAGTGATTTATGTCTTTTTGGGTAGTCCTGAGAGGAGTGCGTTACAGTAATCTAGTCTACTGAAAACAAACTCGTGAATTAATTTCTCAGCATCTTTCAATGATATAAGAGGTCTAACTTTTGCTATGTTTCTTAAGTGAAAAAATGCTGTCTTAGTGATCTGATTAATATGCGATTTAAAATTCAGATTACAGTCAACGGTTACCCCTAAGTTTTTTACTTCCGTCTTAACTTTTAATCCTAATGCATCAAGTTTATTTCTGATAACCTCATTGAATCCATTATTGCCAATTACTAAAATTTCAGTTTTTTCTTTATTTAGTTTGAGAAAATTACTATTCATCCATTCAGAAATACCAGTAAGACATTGTGTAAGTGTATCGAAAGAGTCGGAGTCATCAGGTGCTATTCATAAGTACAGCTGTGTGTCATCAGCATAGCTGTGGTAACTCATGTTGTAACCTGAGATAATCTGACCTAATGGAAGCATATAGATTGAGAAAAGCAGCGGACCCAGGATAGAGCCTTGTGGAACACCATATCGGATATCATGTGTCTTTGAGATGTGATTACCACAACTCACAAAGAATTTTCTACCTGCCAGGTAGGATTCAAACCAATTTAAGACACTGCCAGAGAGGCCCACCCATTGACTAAGGCAATTTCTAAGAATATTGTGATCAATGGTGTCAAATGCAGCACTCAGATCTAAGAGAATGAGAACAGATAAATGGCCTCTATCTGCATTTACCCGCAAGTCATTTACTACTTTAACAAGTGCAGTTTCTGTGCTGTGATTTGTTCTAAAGCCTGACTGAAATGTATCAAGAATAGCATGTTTATTGAGGTGGTCATTTAATTGCAAAATGACTGCCTTCTCTAGAATTTTACTTAAGAAGGGCAGGTTAGAGATGGGTCTAAAATTTTCAAAGGCAGAGGGGTCAAGATTATTTTTCTTGAGCAGGAGTTTAACTACAGCAGTCTTAAGACAGTCTGGAAAGACCCCCGTTTCTAATGAGGAATTAACTATGTCCAGAATATTGTCAATTAGTACGCCTGATATTTCTTTGAAAAACCTTGTTGGTATTGGGTCAAGGACGCAATGGTAAAGTCATCCCTGATGGAGGATCGCTGGAATCATGGGAAAGAGAGGTCCTTTCATTGGATTGGCTGGCCCAGCACTGTTTCAGCTGTGGAATGGTCAAATGGGAGAGGTAGCTTGATAGATGAGGTCTCCAGGACTCTAAACAAATCCAAATCATATTATGTGATGTCATTCACTGTTAAATTCTGCTATGTACTTCTAAAAATTTTATTTTTATACTGTATTGAGCATTTGTTCTGTTCTGGGTATTGTATTGTATTGTAATCACCCCCTTCTTTTTGACACCCACTGCACGCCCAACCCACCTGGAAAGGGGTCTCTCTTTGAACAGCATTTCCCGAGGTTTCTTCAATTTTTGCCCTACTGGGGTTTTTTTTGGGAGTTGTTTCTTGCCTTTTTAGAGAGTCAGGGCTGGGGGGCTGTCAAGAGGCAGGGCCTGTTAAAGCCCATTGCGGCACTCCTCGTGTGATTTTGGGCTATACAAAAATAAATTGTATTGTATTGTATTGTATGTGTGTACCAAATTTCAGGTCAATGGGTGAAACGGTTTGTGAGCTACAGGTGATTTAAAATCCTGGATAGACAAATGGACAGCCACAGCAGTGTATTATTTAAGAAGATTAATTATTGTATTACTTATTTGTACTATTTATCTTCTTATTACACTGCACAGCAATTTTTTTGAAAAGTCTTGCTTCCTGAAAAGTTTTTGCTGATTGTGACAGGTATGCACAAATATAGTTTTGGTTTTACTGGATCACGTAGGAACTCTGAGACATAGACATATATGTTTACTGACAATAACGTATTTAGTCACATTTATGTTTCGCATAAGCTTTTAAATTCAACAGAACTAAAAGTGTTTTGCTCCTGATTTTCTTTTGTATTCAATATCTGGTGCATCACATTACAGTGTCCAACAGTAGTCAGCAAGCATTGACGGATTCCTGTTGCCCTGGTATCGTTTCTCCATCGTAGCAATGTCCTGGTGAAACCTTTCACCATGTTCGTCACTGACAGCACCGAGATTTGCGGGGAAGAAGTCCAAGTGTGAGTGGAGGAAATGAATCTTGAGTGACATATTGCACTTCATTCTCTTGTATGCTTTGAGAAGTTTTTCTATCAGCTGAATGTAGTCTGGGACTCTGAAATTGCCCAGAAAATTGTCAACAATGTATTTGAAGGCTTTCCAGACAATTTTTTTCCAGCCCAACTAACAGATTTTTAAACCGCTTGTCACTCATAGCATGTCTGATCTGGGGGCCAACAAAAATGCCCTCTTTGATCTTGGCATCAGTTATTCTTGGGAACATCTGTCTTAAATAACGAAAACCTTCCTGTTCAGTGATTTCACGAAATTCTTCATGAGTCCCAGTTTTATGTGAAGAGGAGGCAAAAATATCTTTGCCGGGTCGACAAGTAATTCATGGGCCACATTTTTCTTTTTATGGAGTGGCCAGTTCTATCAAGAATAGTGTGACTATTTGACACGGCTGTCCCATTCATAGATGAAACAACAGTACTTTGTATAGCCAAGCTGCAGTCCTAGTAACAGAGCAATGACTTTAAGATCTCCACAGATATTCCAGTTGTACCTGCTATACTGGACGTGCTTCAGCAAGAGTTCTATATTCTCATACATTTCTTTCATGTGTGCTGCATAGCCAACAGGTACTGAAGGATAAATGTTGCCATTGTGTAGCAGAACAGCTTTCAGGCTTAACATTGACGAATCAATGAAGAGGTTGCAAGAGATCACAACCCAAGGCCGAGTACAATCCTTCAATGTCACAACAGAAACAGAGACTGTAAACTTGTGCAAAAAATTTGGTTATATCATGATGTCAGCCTCGAAACACAGAAATTTTCATACCTGCTGACAGCAAAGTTTCTTCATCTGGTTCGTCTAAGGTCCAATACTCTGGTGGTTTCGGAATTGGAAGACTGTCGTCATGTGGCACGGGTCTCATTGCTGAAGGCAGATTAGGATATTCAATTGACTTCTTGTTTTTGTCACAGAAGCCAGAAACATTAGTCAAACAGAAGTAACAGTCCGTCATATGGTCTTTCTGTTCTCGCCATATCATTGGAACAGCAAACAGCATCATCTTTCGAGTGCCTCTGAGCCAGACTCTCAGACTGACAGCATAAACGTCTATACGTCTATAGCATCAAGCTTACCTACAGATACTATAGTTTACTATGCTGATACTATACATACACAATGACTATCTATATAAACCAAATGAGCAGGATTGGTGTATGCAAGCCACCTTTATAGCATGCTAAGACACCGTCAAGCTCGTTCAGACCTGCACAGGCATGCTCAGGATGTCAACTTCCACAGAACAGCTTCCAACCTGGCCTGATTCCACACCTGGACATGCCCAGGCTGCACAAACCATTGTTGATAAGTCACTTCTTGGAGCGAAAATGTTTGGATACAAATATAAGAAAAAATCATGACAAAACTGAAACAGTACGTGATGGGTAAATTTTGATCAGCATTATTTGTGATCAGCACCCAAAAATCTATAAGAAACACCCAACAGCGTTCAAGAAGCAAAAACTTTGTTGTGCAGTGTTATTATTAAAGTGTGCTTGAGTTTATCAGTAATAACCTGCATGTCTTTTTCAATATGAACAACTGTAAACCTATTTTTGCCCACTCCTGTATATGTGAGGATCAAACAATAAATGAAACACAAGATGTTGCTCAAATTATTTGACTTTTAAAGCTCAGGCTATCTGTTCAGTATAACAAACATTGTGATGGCAGAGTATCTATTGGATACTCGGGATATTTTAATTTAACATGTAAACATTTCTTGTTATTACATTGAATTTTTTTCTTACTTTGACTGCACTCTTTTTCTTTCCTCAGACAGTACTAGTGTGAGTGTCATTTCTATTGATTGAGTGCACTTGAGAAAGTTAAGAAGACAATTGTTTGTGGTTTCCAGTTTTTTAGCTAGCCTACTGCACAATATAGCCTGAAAATATAAATGAAGGGAAAGATGGAATGTTAGAAACAGGCTGTGTGAATAAAAAAAGAGAAGGCTCTTTTTATTAACTATAATATGGCAAAATTGACAAACTGATGTTTTTTCTTTTGTTACCTGTATTTATTTCTTTGTGTCTTTATATGCATTATACACCTACTGTATATGTTGACCATTGTGAATCTGGCTATGGTTGGCTAGAACTGTGACATTTCGGCTAGCATACTGATAGGTAGATTGACTTTACTTGGAAGGATTCCCAGAAGTATTGATTTTGAGAATATATTATTAAGGGTAGGAAAGTGAGGATGCCAAACAATGTCTTCATCCTTTCCAAGGATGTTAGGTATGCGGAAACAGATTACAGCTGCCTGTGTTATTCAGATTCTCAAAGAGTCACCTGACCCTTTCAGTATCAAAGGACCAATAGTTTGCTTGATGCCTGGGACATACAGGGCCAATGCCCTGTCCCAGAAGTGATTTGGCAATGGCTAACCTTGAGGAAGTGAGGAAGTTACGAATGTGTTTGTGTGGGCAAGTGAGCCATATTTTTTTATTTTTTTAATTATTATTTTCATTTTTTGGCATCATTTAGTGTGAAAGGTACACCCAGTATGTGTGCTGAGTGCCCAGGTAAGGGCAGTGATATACAGTAAAGAAAAAACATTTGCAATCTGTAATGCTCCTCCAGTGCACTAAGCAAAAGAGAAATGTTGGCTTGTTTAACAGAGTATGAAAGACAGAGAGAGATTGAGAAAGAAGGAGAGGCCAATTGATAGCAGCATGTGGCCACTAACACAGTGTTTTTGTTGGGTTTCTCATTAAAGGGAGCGCAGAAGAGGGTCTAGCAGAGTATCTATACTCCTCTGTACATCCATTAAATGATGTACAATCTTGAGTAGGATCATGTAGTGTACACACAAGGAAATGGACAACAGAGATATCTGCTTGACTCTGGCCAATCCTTTAGGCTACATAAGGCACCATACTCTGAGGGGGCACCATTTATGAAAGTAAAGTGGCATGCGCTCTGAAAGGGAACATTATCCTGGGTCATAGAAGTATGATAATAGTGAGTGGGTACCATTTATTAAAGTAAAGTGCACACGCTCCATACACCAAGGGGTGTGTACTATTTTAAGTCTCATTTGTGCTATTCCCTCCAAGTATAATAATATCGACTATTCTCGATGGACAACAATGAGCGATATCCATTAACCCCACCTAGGATTCCAAACGGGTTTTGACCGGCACTGGGAGAGACCATAAGCCAAGAGAGTGAGAGAGAGAGAGCGTTTTCAAGCCATCCTATCCCTAGATGTGATACCATGTCTTGGTCAGAATTGACATTGCAATGGAGTTTAAAGTTGCTCCAAAGCCGGGGGCTTCTACAGTCTGGAACTAAAAAGAAAATTTGTGTCAAAAATGTAACTGGTGGGAATAAGAAAGGCCAGGATTGAGAGAAAGACAAAGAGATACAGAGAGACATTATGTGGAAATGTAAGTGCTTCTGAGTTTTAAATGTGTTAGTGGCCTGATCTAGATAGAGAATTGAAGAGCTACTCCATGAGCTTGTTATTTGGTATTTTGTTCTCTTCCACTTTTCTTCCTTCCCTTGTGTTTAGTTTTTATAAAATTACTATTTGCTGATATTTTTTTGATTATATGCCATAATTGTATAACTATTATAATTCCCCTTCTTTTTGTAAAGGTCTGTTTTTTTGAATTTTAATTTTTATGAGTGTAACTCAAGATGATGCATGCAATGCTATAAGATTATTAAGAAAAGCAGGTAGATGGGAGTGTCAATGATTAAGTTTGTGAAGCTTCATTGAGATGTCAACAGTACTGCTGTTGGTATGTAGCAAAAGAAGCCATGAGAGTGATGCACAGGGAGTGGTTTCCACAGCATTCTTAGATTCCAGTACCATGGACTACCCTGACAAAAGACCAAAGTGAAGAGATTGTATAGTTCTGTCAAGTCCCCTTTAGTGTGTCTTGTGTCTGCCCCTGGGTGTTCTCCCATTGGTTAATCACTGACTATCTGACCATGCTTGCAGTCTGCTTTTGTAATGTACAAAATCATAACTTGTAACTCTTTCAGAGTTATCAAAGGTGACTTGGCGGCCTCCCAAACTAGACATCGTCTTATGCAATCACTCAGTTTTGTGGATGCCTGCTCTAGACAAATTTACAGTTAGGCCATACTCTTTCCATTTCTTTGGATGGATGAAAATTATCTTGTATGTATCGCCTAACTTGTGGTTTTCATACACCTTCTGACAGAAGTACCTGGTGTGTTAATTTGTCTTCATTGTATAGGTTAGTAACTGACTCACCTCAGGCTGGACCTTCTTGATACAAGTGTATTTATACTACAGTCTTTTGAAACCCTTGCAAAGATCTCTTTTAGCCAAGTTAAATCTGCTGTGATTCAATGTAATATAGCAATAAAATGTGAAATCTTGAATACACTTTATAGGCATTGAAAGCTGATTTGGCTCAGTTTAATCAGAGGGGTCTGTGGCATTGTGTATTTTAAAAATAAATAAATAAAGGAGCACTCAGACTTTGGGGTTGGAAATACAAGTGGTTGTGTAGCGGGGCAGTTCCAGAGTGTTCATGAGGTAATCGATTGATCCTTCACATGCAAGACGTAAGCAGTTTGGTCATTTGCATTTTGGGGCTTTGGAGTCTATGTTTAGCGCCAGCACACCTGAATCCCTAATAATATAAAAAAGGAGCCTGAGGAAAAAAGAAGGGGAAAGGAAAAAACAGAACAAAAAGTAAAGAGTACGGAGGTTGAAAGGAAAGGAAAAGAAAGAAAAGAAAGGAAAGTGACAGAGTCTGTATTGTAGATGGAGGCCCCAATAGGAGCATGTCAATGACATTCGAGGGGCAGGGTTACTCCTGCTGAGTGAACAGAGACTAGGAGTGACCCACCGCTCTGAGTGGCTCCTGCCCTAAGGACTTGTGGTATTAGTGAGCAGGAGACGGAGTAGGGCTTGTGGGGTTCCTACAGGTGCCAAGGGAAGGTAGAGAGAAACATGAGTCGCACTTGGGGCACTGCAGCATGACTGAATGAGGTGGTGTAAACCTGTGAGATGGTTGACTGTGGCTGCTAAAGGACATCTTCTCAAGTGGTGGAGATTTTAATGGTGAACTAAGGAGACGCCAGTTTAGACAGGAAACACCGAAGCCAACTTTGGTTTTAAAGAAAAATGATCTTGTGTGTTTTAAATTTTCATATGGATTATATATTTAATAACTTTTTGACCTCCCCTAATGACACCTGTTTTTATCCAATTATTTATTGAACTACTTTACTTAGCAGGATTTTGAACCCTTGTTTGATATTTGCTATAAATAACAGTGCTTATGCACTTTTGCACCTCCCCTTGCTTGTCAAGTGTCCTCATTTGTAGGTGTAGGTCACTTACTTGAGGCTTGAGTAGGATATACTGTAGTATTTTACAGGGGCCACAGGCTCCATGAACAAGTTTTTTTATATTATAGACTTCTCGACCATGTTTCCCCGAAAATAAGCCCTACCCCAAAAATAATCCCTAGTCAAGATCGTCAGCTGAAAAGTAAGGCGTCTAAGGCCAAGTTTATACTTCATGCGATGTGACGCATGTGCCCAAAACATCCATTAAATTCCGAGGACACCTTGCCACAATATTTCTGAAAAGGATGTTTAATGATTACATCCATCAGTTTGGGGTGCGCTCTTTCCAGCAGCATCGGCGCAAGACAGAAACAAAATCCCTGGACGGGGCATCAGCTCATCGCAAGGTGAACACAAGCACACACATACACTGGTGTCATTGTAGCTTCACCAAATCCCCAAACCTTCATGTCTTTGGATGGAAAACTGAGCACACTGTGGAAACCCACCAGGAAAACATGCAAACTCCAGGCAGAGAACACCAGCGACTCGACTCCCTGCGAGACAGCAGTGCTACCACTCTGCCACCTTGCCACCCCATATATTAACAGTATTCATTATTTAAACAAAGTTAATGAAATTATCTGTAAAATATAACATACATATTTTAATGCATTTCATCATGAAAGTGATATCAAGTATAAATCTAAGAATTCTAAATGTGCAGAGAGCTGGAATATTATAAATGTAATGTGTTCTGTGTGGTCATGCTGCTTGCCACTGCTGTCAGGTCAGCCCCAGATGCACGTAGCGATTTAACAACTGGATCGGTTTTAAGATGAAGGTCTGCTTTAATGATAAAGTAAACTACAAGGTTAAAGTGGACTTTTTGAGGTTAAAGCTGAAATTTCCACTTTAATTACAAAATAGACATGTTCATTATGTCCTTATTTTTTTTCTCTGTACCTCAATTACGCCGCAGTACATTCTGATTGTATTGTAAAAGTGCAAAATAAAAAAAAAACAATGCACAGAAGATGGCATGTGTTCTGTTACAACTTTTTAAAACTGTTCATTGTATTAAGATTTGCAGTTTAGCTCCATCTAGTGGGTACAGCTGGTATTTCCCTCCCTTCCCTTGCTTCCTGTCATGTGAGGTAATCAGGAAGTTAATTTAAGAATCAGGAAGGCTGCTGTTATGTGCATGGAAACGCACTAGTCACAATCCTCTGTCATCTGTACTTCATGCTTGTAATAGCATCTTCTGTATGTATTACTTTATTTTAATGTTATCCTTCTCTCTCTATATATATATATATATTTGCAAAATGAAAGTAACTCCTTTAGAAGTTTATTAATAATATGTATATAATGGCACAATAATATGCATTTAGAGAATATGTTTGTTTTTAATATAAAGCCACTTAGCGCTTTGTATCTTTTTTGTCTGTTTTAGTTTCACCCTTTTAAATCCAATAAACCTGTGGATAAAGAAACAACCGTCTATAGAGTTTTGGATAAGGAAAGATGTTTATCTGCCTGTGAAAGCACGTAGTTTGTGTGGAGGGTAGGAGAGTAAGTGAGACTTTTATAATGTATTGTGTCATTACTTTGGGGAATATACGACGCTTGAATATCAAAGCAGCATGAATTCATTTGTATGTCGGGATTTTGCTTCACCACATTGAACCATTCATCAAACATTGAAGCACGCACATTGATCCTGGAGGATCCTACAAGCGGCTGAAGAAACAAGAACTTCAGGCTGGAATTCAGGGTTTGAATGTGGAGAGTTATGACGATATTCCAGAAGAAGATGACATGACTCTATTAGGATAAATGTATATTGTTGTACATAAATAAATATAAGATATCCCCTGAAAATAAGCCCTAGTGCATCTTTTGGAGCAAAAATTAATATAAGACCTGGTCTTATTTTCAGGGAAACATGGTAATTGTCCTATTGTTCCATTATCATATACACATGCACATCTCAAAATAAATCATTGAAGAAAAAAATCCCTTAAACTTTGGAAAACAAAGAGCTCCTAGCTTCACTTGTAAAGTGAGTTTACTTTTTCAAAACAAAAAGCTATTAAGGCACTGAATTATCACAGCAGAAGTCAGGCCCTGCAGTGAAAACACAATTCTAGGCAAGTTTAATGTCTCTTGCTGAGTTTGTGGTTCTTTAGCTACTTTTGAATCCAAGTGACTTGGTTAGGAGAAAAGATCCAAAGCATGATGAATTGCAAAAAGACAACATTCACGTGTTAAGCCATTGTGATAGACAACTAGTCTGACAGCTATTTTTTACTAGCTTATTCAAATAGCGTTTATAAACATTAGTCCAGTAAATGAGGAAGCCACTCTAAAAAACAATTCTTTTCACTGAGTCTCATAGTAATTAGAAATTTCTAGCAGATTTTGGTTATGTAAAAGAATGTAATGTGTGAAACATTTCCATTTTTCTGTTTAGACATTTACACTTGGAAAAAGCTTTGTTTTTCACCTGCAAATCATTTTTCATATCATGTCCTTATAAAGGAATATGTTGCTTCTTGAATAAATACTTACTTACATGTGTGTAACGGAAGCAGAATTCATGTTTAAATATGTAAGTGTAGCACAAATAAAGCATATATGTCAGTATCACTATACTATACACATGCTGTATGCCAGTCCCATACTGATTATTTTCTATGAATTACTATAAAAATATCAGAAAAAAATAAACCTAGGTGACATTAATCATCAATTACTATTGGTTATTTGCACTTAAACTGTAGAAGTGATTGCACACCGAGTAGTTCTGGTTATATCTTATATAAAAAGCAGACTATAACAATCTTGCAGTCTTGTATGTATGTTATCATCCAGTTGACTCTTAGTAACCACAAGGGGGCGCCAGAGAGCCCTAGACACAACAATACAGTCCACAATATAAGAATATAAATACAATATTCTTTTTTATTCCACAAAGCACCTTCCAATGAACAACTCTCCAGCAATTAGCCACAATTTTATATATAAAGCAGATTGTAACAATCTTCCAGTCTTGTATGTATGTTGTCTTCCAGTTGACGGTCTGAACGTGTCTGGTGAGCTCCATAAAATCAACCAACAGTTTTATCATGAAAAATCCATAGTATTATTTGTTTGTCATTTAATGTTTGTTTTTGTTAAAATCTTGCAGTCTTGTATGTACAGTATGTTACAATCTAGCTGACGCTTGGAACATTTCTGGTGTGCTCTGTAAAAGCAACTGACAGTTTTATCATGAAAAATCTGTAGTATTATTTGTTTGTCATTTAATATTTGTTTTGGTTAATTATACAGTAATATTATTCTTCGACTTTCGCGGCTTCACTCCATCATGGATTTTAAATGTAAGCATATCTAAATATATATCACGGATTTTTCGCTGGTTCGTGGATTTCTGCGGACAATAGGTCTTTTAATTTATGGTACATGCTTCCTCAGTTTGTTTGCCCAGTTGATTTCATACAAGGGACGCTATTGGTGGATGGCTGAGAAGCTACCCAATCAGAGCACGTATTATGTATTAAATAAAACTCCTCAATGATATACGATATGCTTCCCGCGACGGTGCTTCGCACACTTAAAAGCTCTAACAGCACGTATTGATTTTTGATTATTTGCATTTCTCTGTCTCTCTCACTCTCTCTGACATTCTCTGCTCCTGACGGAGGGGGTGTGAGCAGAGGGGCAGGTTTGCACAGAGGCTGTTTGCCTAGAGGATACGGACGCTCCTCTAAAAAATACTGAAAGACTACCTTCACATTGCGCCCTTCCTTGCGGCTGCTTTATTGCGGTGCTTTGCATACTTAAAAGCCCAACAGCCCTATTGATTTTTGATTGTTTTCGTTTCTCTCTCTCTCTCTCTCTCTCTGACATTCTCTGCCCCTGACGCGCGCTCCTTTAAAGAAGAAGATATGTTTGCATTCTTTTAATTGTGAGAAAGAACTGTCATCTCTGTCTTGTCATGGAGCACAGTTTAACCTTTTGACTAAAGGGTGTTATTTCATGTCTAGAGGGCTCTAATAATGTTAAAAAACATATGTAGGAGGTCGTAAACAGGTTTTCTATGCTCTAACTGCGAAAATATTAAATTTATAAATAAAGAATCCTACTTCGTGGAAATTAATTTATTGCAGTAGAGTCTGGAATGGATTAACAGCGATAAACGAGGGTTTACTATATAACTGTGCGGAGAATATTTATAAACAGTGTGGGAGAGTTTATAAGAGCTTAAAATATATAAAAATAACCATACAAACATATGGTTTCTACTTCGTGGATTTTAATCTATCGCGGGGGGTTCTGGAACGCAACCCCCGCAATCGAGGAGGGATTACTGTATTTTCATCTTGCATTATTCTTATTGTGTGGGTTGGCGCCCTGCCCAGGGTTTGCTTCCTGCCTTGCGCCCTGTTTTGGCTGGGATTGCCGCCAGCAGACACCCATGACCCTGTTGTTAGGATATAGCAGATTGGATAATGGATGGATGGATTATTCTTAATGTAACAATGTTGTAGTGGTAACAGAAATAAATCAACCTAATAATAATATTAATTTAATTGAAGCTTTTTTTCTTCGTCGTCAAAAATTCTGCATGAAAAAACTTATTACTACACCACCAAACAAAAATTAATCTGTGGTTGTGTTTTTTTAAATATATTTTTTATCATTCAATTGATGGTCAGAACATTTCTGCTGTATTCCGTAAAACCAGCCGACAGTTTTATCATGAAAAATCTGTAGTATTTGCTTGTTTTTTCATTTAATTTTTGTTTTTGTTAAAATCTTTTGGTTTTGTACGTATGTTATCATCCAGTTGACGTTTGGAATGTTTCTGGTGTGCTCTGTAAAGGCAGCTGACAGTTT
Source organism: Polypterus senegalus (assembly GCF_016835505.1). Taxonomy (NCBI): domain Eukaryota; kingdom Metazoa; phylum Chordata; class Cladistia; order Polypteriformes; family Polypteridae; genus Polypterus; species Polypterus senegalus. The sequence goes on along the minus strand of NC_053168.1, from coordinate 70,268,848 downwards.
TATTATGAAAAATCTGCAGTATTTGTTTGTCATTTAATATTTGTTTTTGTTAACTACTGTATATTTTCATCTTACATTATTTTTATCGTAAAACAGTGTTGTAGTAGTAATATAATTAAATCAACCTAATAATAATATTAATTTAACTTTTATTTTGTCATCAAAAATTCTACATGTAAAAACTTACTACTGCACCACAAAACAAACAATAATCTGTCAAGTTGTGTTTTTTTTAATTTATGTTTTTCTCAAACAATGAAAAAAAACTTTTTTTTTTCTCCTGGGCAAAGCTGGGTATTTCAACTAGTATTATATATTGATTTTGGCTAAAACATGAATCCTCAGGTATGTTCAAGCTGACAATGATGTAAACCTATCTGGCTCATGTTTAAAGGTTTGTTTTTGGACACAACTTTTGACAATAAATGTTCTCAAGTTGTAAATACACACCTTGTAATTTTGATGAGAGTGCTCAGGGATGAGTTTTATGGTTAGCTGGAAGGATCACTTTTTTGAAAAATGTCTAAATAACTTAAACAATTTCTGCAGAATCAAAAAAAGTTTGGCTAAATTAGGTGGTAAGAGAGCTTACATTAGTATGACCTGTTATGGCCTTATGCCTATTAGTGATGTGTTAGCCTGTAGTGCTCTATGAGCCTAAAATTAAATAAAAAATGGGCAGACTGTGGACAGATGGATAAATGAACTGCTGTTGCATCTTGGGTACATTTCACAAGGCACTTTTACAATATGTCTATAACTCATGTGAAAGAGAAATGCAAATGTTAATAGAGAAGACCTCTGTAAATGGCACAGAACAGTGTTTACTGTACCCAGAGAATGGCACAAACTGCACAGAATCATATTGTTGCAGAGTAACTTACAATTTTTATTTTGAAAAGAAATATTACAAATTGAAACATGTTTTGTAGTAAAATGGAACTCTATTGTAAAAAATGGTTAACTGTAAATTGTACATTTTGGAGTAAAATTTCCATTCAGATTTCTACATAGAGCTGTGAATTAATTTGTAGCATCTGCAAATCTGCAGACACGGAAAAATATTTAACTTTCACATGCAGTATCCCTCAAATGATCACAAAACATAAAGCAGCTATACAGAAGATTCAGAAAATATTCATACCCTTTCACTTTCTGCACACCTTATTTTGTTGTAGATTTAATTTTAAATAGATACATTTGCCATTTATGTCTCTCAATCTACACTCCCATAATGACAAAGTGAAAACATGTTTTCAGAAAGTCTGATAAAGTCATAAAAAATTAAAAACTAAAACCTGTCATTCATGTAAGATTTCAGACCCTTTGCTGTGGCCCTCCAAATTGTGGTCATCCTGTGTGCTTTAATTGTCCTTGAAATGTGTCGACACCTTGATTGGAGTCCACCTGTGGCAAACTGAACTGATTGGCCATTGTTTAGATAGGCAACACAATTCACACTGCATGTGAGGACAAAAACCATTCCATGAAGTCCAAGGAACTCTGTGTAGATCTCAGCAATCAAATTGTGGTGGGGCATAGATCAGGGCAAAGGTTTGAAACCATTTAAAAAGCTTTAAGTGCCCCCAGGAGCATAGTGGCCTCATTAATGTGTGAAATGGAAGAAGGACACTTCCAAGAGGTGGCCGTCCAGCCGCTTGTTATCTGGTAAAAAGGACCTTGGTCAGGGAAGTAACCAAGAGACCAATAATCACTGTAACAGCTTCAGAAGTCCTCTTAGGAGATGGGAGAGCCAGTTGGAAGGACAATCTTCTTAAGCAGCATTTTATCAATCAGTTGCATATGAGAGACTGCTTGGAATTTGCCAAACGACATTCAAAGAGAAAAAAAAAAAAATCAGGGATGTAACCAAGAACCCAATGGCCACTGTAACAGAGCTTCAGGATTCCTCTGCTGAGATAGGAGAACCTGTCAGAAGGACAACCATCTCTGCATCAGCTGTTTATGATAGTATGGCTAGACAGAAGCCATTCATGAGAAAAATGCATATGACAGTCCACTTAGAGTTTGGCAAATAGCTTTAAATACAACTCTGGTCTGATGATTCGACAAGTGAACTCTTTGGCACAACTCCAAGCAGTATGCCACTGCCCATCACCTGCCTATTACAATCTCTACCGTGAAGTGTGTTGGAGGCATCATGCTCTGGGGGTGCCTGTCAATAGCGGGCACAGGGAGACTGGTGAGGAAAGGGTGAATGCAGCCAATTACAGAGAGAAGAAAACCTGCTCCAGAGTGCCCTGGAGCTCAGACTGGGGTGACGGTTCACCTTTCACTATGGCAAAGATCCAAAGCATACAGCCTAGATAACATTGAAATGGCTTTGGGACAAGTCTCTACTGTCCTTGAGTCGCCCAGCCAAGCTCTTAAGAGAGCAAGACTTAAACACCACAGAACATCTGTTGATAGGCCTGAAGATGGCAGTTTAGAGATGTTTCACATCCAGTCTAACAGAGTTTGATAGGATCTACCAGAAATAATGGTGTAAACTGCCCCAATCTAGCAACACAAAGCTTACAGAGACTTACCCAAGAAGACTCAGAGCTGTAATTGCTGCCAAAGGAGTTTCTACAAAGTACTGAATTAACACATAGATGTCATAGGGTTACAGCTGAGATGGCGCAGTGTGAGTGTGTGAGCCCAGCAATGGACTGGGATTTTCTTCCCTTTTACTTTTATTGGTTGTACAGCTCTGGCCCCCCCTGCAACTTTACTTTGGAAGAAGCGGGGTTAGGAAATGCATTAACTTGTTTGTTTTGTTGTTTTGTTAATTTATTTTTATGAGTTACATTAATGTACATTCAAATAAAAACATTTATACTTCATTTATACTACACAGTAAACTCATATTAGATTAAATGGCACATTGTGCAGTCCTTGAGGAAAAAAAATAACATAATAGTTACACTTGCATCTCATCAAAAAGTTTGTAAGGAGATAAATGAATGTCTTTTATCTCATTAAACAGGAGTAGGCATTAATAGAGCTCCAGAGCTTTACTTTTTTTCTTTTCTAAGGACAGCAATAAAAAAGATTTTTTTTTCAAATGAACTCCTGCTGGTAATAAAATGTAGGATGAAAGTCAATTGACAAAACTGAAATTGGAATGTTTCTCACTGGGACAAAAATGGAGACCCCGGTGTGTTTGTCAGCAAAACATAAATGTGTCTGAATACTCGAGATAAAACACAAAGAAAACCTGTGGAAAGTATTTGAATAAATGTTGAAAGATAGGAATTCTTATTATTAATTGATTATTTAACTTTAAACATTTTAACTTACATGTTATCTCATACATATCTTTCAGTTTTAATTAGTTTTTTACCACACTATGCAAATTTCTTGCTAAGCTATTTTTTTTTCAAAAAACCTCCAAAATGGAATAAAAATGTCTGGTAAATTTGAAACAAGCTGAAAACATATTCAACACTTAAGACAATTATGTAATCAAAGCAGTATGTTGGAAATTATAAACATATTAAGTTTGTTATACGTCTTTTTAAGCTTTATTTACAATTACTGTTTAATGGTCTGTAAAAAGGTCATTACCATTTAATGCAAGAACAATTATCATGTGCAAATTAATATTTCACAAGACCAGTGCTCATTTTTCCTCAAGGAGTTCGGTCCAAAGAGAATCAACACCCACTGGAATTTGAAGTGGATGAACACATGCAACATGAAATAAGGCATCAAATACAACAGGGAAAATGTCTGTGGGAGTAAACACAATATGTTCAGTTAGCACTGAATTTTAAGTATCTATGTAAATAATAAAAATATCTACTTTTTATGTGTGTTGCCATCAAGCCCTTTCTACCTTTAAACAAAAAATAGAAACTTTGTTAGGGAATGAAGAAAAAACAATGGTGGGAAGGCACTGTCCTTACAACCAAGACACGTTTCTTTGGGCTTTCTTAATATGAGAGATGTGGTAAACAGAAATTATGAAAATCTTTCTTCTACAGTCTAATTCGGATCAGGTACCTGGAATCATTTGTACATTTAGGTCATTGTGTTATACTTAAAAGGCATTTCATTCTCAGATGCACATATTCTCCCATTTCCCAGCTTCCTATTACTCCTATCAGCAACTGTGCATGAAGCAGCTTACCACACTTAGAAAGAAAAGGGATAATGAAATCCCTCAGATCTTATTTAATAAAAAATGGAAAATAACTATAATGTAATATATACATTGCCACACACATGCACATGGGGAGACGGTTTGCTGGCTCAAATAGTGTTATTTCTCAGCCAGACCAGGGGCTGGAGCTGCCATCTGATCCTTTCTCCTCTAGTCCCTCTGCAGACCAACCAGAGACCATCTCTCTCAGTGACATCACCAAAGGTCCACCCATTGAGGATGTCACTTCCGGCACCTTTTGATGACATCACTTCCAGTACCCAGAAGCCATCTACCTGCCATATCAATTCCTGTTTCATCCTCCTTGAATCCACCTCTTCCTCCAATCCACCACACTTAATGACCAGAGTCAGCCTGCTAGTTACTTTATTTTTGAACTCTGCATCTGTAAAGACGTGTTTTCTTTATTTTGCTGATTTTTCACTATACGGGGTAGCCATCCCCAAACCTTTTTCTGTCTGCTGCCTATTTTGTGACAACATATATATATATATATATATATATAAAAATGTATTATTTATTAGTGTATTCAGTAATCATTCTTCATATTGAACAAGAAGGGGAACCCAGCATTGCCAAAGGTATAAATAAATATAGGTGCAGTTATTAAATAAATTCCCTAGATGGAATATTATGACCCCAAACTAAAATTTCACTGCCCAAACCAACCATGGATAGCAAGTCTGCATACCTACACAACATTGGTTATGCTCTTCCCCGTACAGATGAGGAATCCGGTGGACATCCATATGGGACAAACACACATTCAGTTTCTACATTAGATGAACTGAAGGTATCAGTTTAAGGGAATAAATTTCGTTATTAATTGATGGAGTTGTGATTTCATCACTCAGTCAGTCAGTCATTTTCCATCCTGCTATATCCTAACACATTGTCACGGAAGTCTGCTGGAGCCAAACCCAGCCAGCACAGGGCGCAAGGCAGGAACAAATCCCGGGCAGGGTGCCAGCCCACTGCAGGGCACACTCACTAAGCACACACTTGGGACAATTTAGGATCACCAATGCACCTAACCTGCATGTCTATGGACTGTGGGAGGAAACCGGAGCACCTGAAGGAAATTCGCGCAGACACAGGGAATGAAGAGAACATGCAAATTCCATACAGGGAGGACCCGGGAAGCAAAATCAGGTCTCCTTACTACGAGGCAGCAGCGCTACCACTGCGCCACCGTGCTGCCCTGTAATCTCATCAATAACTTCTAAGTATGCATGAAGTCTCCCAACACTAGTTTGATGTCCTGAGAGGAAGCGGGGACAGACTCCCTAAAAAATGAGAGCAAGAAAGAGAAAGAAAAAAATGTGGAGACCTTGATTTCATAAAGTGTGCTAAAATGTCCACTAGCAGTCCACAACCATGGCCAAATATACAAATAAACATAAGCCTGACTAGTTCCTCAAGTCTTTTTAGATTTTCTGTTGAAGATCATTTAAATGTATAAGGCAACATGACTGCATTCTACGGCTGAGTTGGTTATAAGTCACTGGTGATTTTACAATGGATCCATTTTCTAAGAAATGGAATTCCAATATATTGTTTAAAATAATAAAGCAATGTTTCTTTAACACATTATGAAGATACGTCAGCTACTGCACTCAGATAGTGCCTGTATTGGTTAGGAGAATCTAGTTGCTCTTAGTAGACACATAACCTTGATTATGAATTGAATTATTGATTTTGAACCTATTTTTAAATTACCTAATACAGTTGGGGCGGCACGGTGGTGTAGTGGTAGCGCTGCTGCCTCGCAGTTAGGAGACCCGGGTTCACTTCCTGGGTCCTCCCTGCGTGGAGCTTGCATGTTCTCCCCGTGTTTGCTCCGGTTTCCTCCCACAGTCCAAAGACATGCAGGTTAGGTGGATTGGCGATTGTAAATTGGCCCTAGTGTGTGCTTGGTGTGTTTGTGTGTGTCCTGCAGTGGGTTGGCACCCTGCCCGGGATTGGTTCCTGCCTTGTGCCCTGTGTTGGCTGGGATTGGCTCCAGCAGAGCCCCATGACCCTGTGTTCAGATTCAGTGAGTTGGAAAATGGATGGTTGGATAATACAGTTGATTATTGATGTTTCTCTTTTCTTTTCAAATTAATGCTTAACGTGAAAGGTTATCTAAGACATTTTTGAATAATAAACTAATAATATAAATCAGTTGTTAAACAACCATTAGTCATACAGTGCCTTAAAGCATACTCACCCTTTCAAAGTTTTCACATTTTATTGTTATACAACACTGAATTACAGTGGATTTCATTTTTTTAAACTGATCAATAGAATAAGACTCTTGAATGTGAAAGTGAAAAAAAGTTCTCTGCTAAGTGGTCTAAAGTAGATGCAAATGTAATGCCCAAAATAATTGATCACCTAAATATTCAATTCCTTTAATGTGACACCTAAACCATCCCTGGTGCAGCCAGTTAATTTTAGAAGTTACATAGTTAGTTCAATGGAGATCAACTGTCTAGGGTTTCAATTGATTTCAGCATAAACACTCCTATATTTGGACGGTCCAACTTGTGGTCAGATAGTATTGTGGCCTAACCTACACACTGAAGACAAAAGAGCATTCCATGCATCTTTATGCAAATAGGGTTAAAACACACAAGTCAGGGGAGCAAGACAAGAAAATGTTAAGATCACTGAATATCCCTTGGAGTCCAGTTAAATCAATTATTAGGAAATGGAAACAGTATGGCACAGCTATAAACCTGTTTAGTGCAAAACATTCACAAAAATGAGTGATCATGTAAGAAGAGTAATGAGGGAAGCCACCATTATAGCTCTGAACGAGTTATAAGCTACAGTGGCTCAGATAGGAGAGATTTAAGGGAGAGTGTCAAAGCGAAAGTTTTGAGGCGTTGTTAGGTTACAGGGTGAAATAAACACACCAAAATACAGGCAAATCGTAGATGAAAGACCTGATGTGAGAAATCTGAACTTTGAGAGAAAATGTGTTTTCCTTCAAGATACCAATCCCAAGCATATAACGAAAGCTACAGAAAAAAAAAATATAAATATAAAAATATAAAAACAACAATGTTAATGATCAGACTCAAAATTCAGACATTAATCCAATTGAGAATATGAGGCTGGGTTTTAAAAAAGGTTTTTTACTCACAATCCCAATGCAAAATGAGAATGCTTGAGCAGTTTTGCAAAGAAGAATGGGGAAAATTTGCAGCTTCCAGATCTACAATATTAATAAAGGCCTGTCCACACAGACTGAAGTCTGTCATGGCTGCCAAAGATTTATCTACTAAATACTGACTTGAAGGGGGAGAACACTCGAGTGATCGATTATTGTAGCTGTAAATAACTTAGATCACTTTGCAGTTTGCAAAGTTTACTTTGACATTAAAGAGTCTTTTTCTGTTGATCGATTTCAAAAAATCTAAATTATATCCACTGTGATTCAATGTTTAATAATAACAAAATGTAAAAACTTTCATGGGGTGAATAATCTTTTTATGTAGACATTTTATTTGAAACAGGCTTTAGGTGAAAGTGTTCCTCTTAAAATAATAGTGAAAATGAAAAAGAGAGGGGAGCATAAATTGGAACCAAACAGTTATACATTTACCAGGCTGCATGGGCCAAAGGTATTAAAATTCATAAGAAAGCTCTCTACTAGGCACACATTCACTAATATTCTATATTATTGAATGACATTGTCAATAACAGAAGTTTTAAGTAGAAAAATCTCTAAAGTTACAAAATTACAAATAAGAAATGCAAAAGGGCTAAAAAAATGTCACTTAATATTAGTAGCAGTGACTTCATGAATTCCTTTAATAACAAGCAGATTAAATAAATATAACTACAGAGTGAGTGGCCTACATCCAGATCTCATAGCACTTTGTGCCAAAATGTCACCTCTTGCACTTACTGTGCTTAAACTGATGACAGAAAAGTAGATTTGACATTTAATTTTTAAAATGAAACTTTAGACTGAATTCCTATTAGTTTTTTTTTTTTCAAAAGACTTGCTTGAAGTAGATGAGCAATAAAGATCAGATGTTATTACTAAATTGTTATTAATCAACATTGTCTCTGACTCTTCCAAAGCAGCCATTGTGAGATTTAGATTGAAATGATATTTTTAAAAAATAATCAATTTTCAATTTTTTTTAGAATTTTAGCAAATTTCAGAGTCAAATATTTTCTTAGAAAATTCAGTCTTTATGAGAAATTTCAGTGTGACCTTTGACCTGGTCACCACTCAGAAATTGCTTTAAGTTGTGTTGTAAATGTTATTCTTACTTCCACAGAAGTAGGATATGCTGCTATTCTTAAGCTTTTAAATTAAGTACAGCTTTACAATCTATTGACCATAGCATTCTTCAGCTCAGACTTGAAAATTTAGTAACAATAAATCAAGGCTAGATTGAAACTCTACAGTCTGGGCATCACTACCTCCATACTTGCACACGTAGAGACAAATCAAAAGAAATGCACTATACACCAAAACAGTGTGCCAATATTAACAGCAAACAGACTTCAGAAAGACAGACATCTGAGATCCGTGTCCGTTTTTTTAAATTCCAAATGATAGCCCGCAGGAGTCATTTGCTATTAGAATCTGTGTAATCAACAATATCTGTTACTGGTTTGTGAGTCACATTTTTGCTGGTTCTTTCTAACATACACAAAGTTTAGCATATGGGCAAACAATGCCACAGGCTTGCCTTTGTTTAAAGTATTGTCTTTGTTTTCTTGAGTAACTTTATCCTCTATTTTTCGTCCAGAAGTCAAGGCCTAGGCACATTCCTAAATGTATATATTTGAGAAGGGTTATAAAATGTGAACAAAACGCATTAAATATAAAAATAATCATAATTACAACAGTGTTCAGTTCTTATTGTCCTAAATATAGCAAACCAACAGAATAAAGCAAAGCTTAATATCTTTCAGCTATCTTTATAAAAGCACCTCTAAACCTGAACAGAACGAATACATAGACAATGCATTTGTATCTTATGAACAATTATGCTCAAACTTCAACCTCCTAGCTACACTTTTCCCTATATGCAAATTAGAAATGTTGTTAAAAAATGTACCAACTTTCCACATCTCACACCCATATCAATCCCAGAGGCCATACTGACCAGCCTTGATGAAGAAATTATCTTAACAATATATAAAAACATTACCAAAAAATCAACCCGAAATGTTGGGAAAGGGATCAGCATCTCAGAAAAAGAGTGGAATGCAGCCATGCACAGAATACACTCTAGTTGTAATTCAACAAAAGGTCTTTCGGCGATCACATTTATCTTGTTTAAAATTGTCTTAAATGTACCCAGGGCAAGACCAAACCTGCAGGCTCTTCCATCTATAGTAACTCCACCTTCACTAGGCTGCATGTTTTTGGAATGCACAAAATTAACATGATTTTAGAACCAAAACCTTGTCATACTTCTCAAACAGCCTCTGTATTACAGTCATTTCAAATCCATTAATAATAATATCTGCTGTACTCCCTGATGACATTAAAGGGCATAGAAATTAGTCGACTGTAATAGCCGACACCACACTATTACCACGCAGACTTATCCTGCTTGAAAGGAAGAATCCCAGCTTAACTTCTATAACTCAAAAAGTAAGCGATGTTCTTTATTATCTTACATTAGAGAAAGTCAAATTCTCTCTTAAAAGATATTTCAAAAACTTTTTTTTTTAAATATGGGAAGAAATCATTAATACTATTTAAGAATAGGGTTACTGTGCTGTCATAAACTGTTCTTTCTTAAATAAAAGAAAGAGGTGTTTTGTTTCCATTTTATTGTTCTTTTTCTGTTTCTTATGGGTGGAGGTTGAATCCCTTTTTTGTTTATTTTTTTGTGTTTTGTTTGTATTTTTGTGAATCTGTTTTCAGAAGTAAATGGCTATACCTGGTATGTTATGACAATGTGTTGGTTGTAATGTTCTGGCTTTGGCAAATAAAAAAAAAGAATGTCAGAACAAAAAATAGGATGCAGTATGCAATGGTCAAGTTGGTTTCTTTCTAAAATGAAGACCCTTGCTGAACAGCAACTTTTTTTACTTGTTCCGTACCTGGTCTCCATAATATAGTGTCAGCAGAAATGCTGAAAGAGTTCTGCTGCTAATCATCAGGCGAGTCCTGTATTTCATCATCATCATGGTCAACATCATCCTTCAACTCGCTAACGTTAGCCTTTTGGATAACTGTGTCGCCAACACTAGCATCTTTTTGCACACCCACTAAATCAGGGGTCCTCAGACTTTTTTTTTTTTAATTTACTGATTGTTAACAAGATAAGTGGGTTGCACAATAAGAAATCAACATGTTTCATTGAATAGGACACTAAATGTCAGACTTACGCATGCAATAATGATTTGGTAATGATGCCAATATTAATTTGATAGTTTTTCAATCAAATCATCATAAAAATACCAGTGAAGACAATCATTGAACAAAGAGAAACTAAAACACCACCATCCAAACCTGTCGGTTTAATTATTTTAAATACCTTGTACACTATACTTGAACAGCTTTCTAAACAAAACTTTTAACATTTTAGAAATTAGAGATACTTATTTTACTGAGCTTTCTGATGGAGTCTAGAAGAGATGAATGAAATGAATTCTTTATAGTCGGAAGATGGGTAAGTGCTTGCGAATTACTGTTAGTGAGACCTACTTAAACATGAGTCAATAATATATGGTTACTGTACTTACCAACCACACTGACCATACATAATTATTTTTCAGGACATATCCAAAGTCCGACCACAGCCTGAGGCTCCTCCTGGAGGAAGACAACCCTCGCGCGGCTGGAGGCTACGTCCCATTGTGCTTCGCTGAGGGGAGGAACTGTGAGAGATGGCCAGCAGTTTATCCCGGCTAACACCACCACGGCACTAGAGGGAGTCCTCCCTGCAACATGGAGGTGCCCCGAATTCCCGCAGAGCATCATGGACAATGCAGTTCGGCTTCACAGCCCTGCTGGATACTGTGGGGGCCGCCAGGGGACGCTGCAGGGAGGCACGAGTGTTTCTATTATATCCTGGAAGTACTCCCTAGTCACGGGGATGGAAGAAACGAAGTACTTCTGGGCCGAAGAAAACGAGAAGATTCAGTCTGACCTGGAAGTACTATGGATTCACATGGACTGAAGGACGGAAGCACTTCCAGGTCATGAACTATATAAAGGACTGTGGGAGACCCAGCAGAATGAACCAGAGTTGGGAGGGAGTGTGACAGAGCTGCTGGGTGGATAGGAGGATTTATTATTGTGTTATTATTGTGATTATTGCTGATTATTTGTGTAGTGTGGAGGTGGAGGTGCTTTGTGCACATTATTACAGACACTAAATTAATTTCTGACAATTTTACCTGGTGTCTGAACGTATTGTCTGAGGGTTTGGAGGTTCGACAGCGCCCGCTACTGTCACAGTGGCGTAGTTGGCATGATTCTCTGGCTGTCTGTTTGGCAGAGGACCTGAAAAAATTTCTGTGCACAGTACCCAAAAGACAGCATCGCGACACGCATGAAAAAAATCACCAAAACCCAATTCACCAAGACCGTCATGGGGATGAAGAAACCTGCAGGAGGCAGGAGAAAAACCTGAGCATACGAGCAAGGAGGACTTTCATGTACAGTGTGCCGGCAAGGGACACGGAACCGACCCCGAGGAATTCTGGAAAGGAGAAGGTCTGTGTCCTGCTGTAGTCTGCTTCGCCCAAGAAAAGACGGACTTGGACTTTACAAAGGGGAAGGGGGAGGTGAGCGAGGCATCGCTCAACCCACGAAAAGGTAAGGGAGTCTGGGAAATGACGGATCAGTCCGCTGTTAAATTGAAACAGGCGGATCGCAGTCAGCCAAAGACGGCATCGCGGACTTCCGGAGAAAACTACAAATCCCAGCCGCCTTTGCAAAACCCAATGAAGCATGTGCCAGAAGTGGGCATGCTCCTTGGCTCATGGCCAAGAGGTAGGACTGATGATGGCTTGAGCCTACCTCCTGTCGATTTAAATAATAATATGGATGTTCGGGAGCTGGAAAAGCTACTCCAGCCCGTACACAGTTTCTTGCAGGTTGTAAAGACAATCAAGAAGATCGTGGAGGAACTGAGAGCAGTGGCCAAAGTGCCTTTTAAAAGGCTGGACGATTACCTACGGCGGTTTGGTTGGGAGCCTCCCGTATTGATTAATTCGGCGGTACAGGTAAGGGTTACCGGTACCATAAAAGAAACAGGGTCGTAGAGTGAAACAGGCCCGCGATTAATCAATAGCGGGTGCCAAGTAACCTCGAGCCCTACAAAAGAGTCGTGAATGATGACTGAGTGTCCGGTGGAAGGATCGATCGAGCTCGAGCAGCTGAAAAGTGCTGCCTCCCGGAGCGATGTGATCCTGAAGACACTGACACCGGTCATCTGTAAATCAAAAGAGTTCAAACAGCAAAGGGGCTGTCTCTTGCACATAGAGAGACTCAGACTGTGGACAAGCCCCAGAATAAAAAGGAGATCCCAAAAGACAAAACGAGGGTCTCCTGATTAAATACAGCGTGGAGCTGTAAGCTCATGTGCGGTGGTAAACCCCTCCTTAGCAGATAAAGGGGCGGAGCAAGAGTTTCCAAACTGTTTTCAGTCTCGCAAGGGGGGAGATTAGCAGGAGGACAGCGGCTGTGCTATAGCAAACTGTCCAAGGAGAACCGGGGAAAAAGCAAGATATTTATATAATGTTCCCCCTCGGTTCTCCCATAATTATTTTTCAGGGCATAGCCAATGTCCAGCCACAGCCAGAGGCCCACCTGGAGAAAGACGACCCTCGCGGGGCTGGACGCTATGCTCCATTGTGCTTCGCTGAGGGCGGGAACCCATGCCGCTAGATGGAGTCCTCCCTGCAACATTGAGGTGCCCCGAATTCCCACAGGGCATTATGGACAATGGAGTTCGGCTTCACAGCCTTGCTGGATACCGTGAGGGCCACCAGGGGATGCTGCAGAGGGGCACAAGTGTTTCTATTATATCCCGGAAGTACTCCCTAGTCATGGGGACAGAAGAAACAAAGTACTTCTGGGCTGAAGAAAAGGAAATGGATTCACATAGACTGAAGGACAGAAGCACTTCCGGGTCATGAACTATATAAAGGACTGTGGGAAACCCAGCAGAGTGAGCCAGAGTTGGGAGGGAGTGTGACAGAGCTGCTGGGTGGAGAGGAGGATTGATTATTGTGTTATTATTGATTATTGTTGCTTATTTGTGTAGTGTGGAGGTGAAGGTGCTTTGTGCACATTATTACAGAACTTAAATTAATTTCTGACAATTTTACATGGTGTCTGAGTGTATTGTCTGAGGGTTTGGAGGAGCAACAGCACCTTCTACTGTCACAACACATATGAGTGAACAAGAGAAAAGCACCTCAATCTAAAATTGTACCCACAACATTTAGAAGTTCTGCTTTTTATGAAGAACTCATGGGGCATTGTAACATGTGCTAAAATGTTTTGACAAAGACCCAGATTACAAAAGAATTACAAGTCCTCTTGTTAAAAATCAGATAAACATATACCTAAAGAGGAACGACCAACGCAAATTGTAATTGCATGTCAGAAGCTTGTGTAATAGAACATTTTTATTTTTGTTTCTTTTTATGGTGTTTGTTTAATTTTGTTTTTTTTTTGTGATCCCAGATGAGCACACCCAGTCATTGAAATACCCAACTGCCAATATGGTTATGGTGATAATTGTAGTAGTACTGTCACGTATACAGAGTAGAGTGAAATTCTTTCTTGCATGTTCAACAAATTTACAACACATTGTGACTCTCTTGTGCCATGATACTCAAGAATGCATAGTAGTACATAAGTTAATACTGTTTAATAATTTACTTGTCTTTTCAGGCATTATTCATAGCTAGTTTACTTCACACACTCCAATTTTTTTTTTAATATTTATGAAAGTCTAAAGACTGCCCTTTCAAATTCCTATTTATAGTAAGGCAAAGTGTTCCTGGATGTTCAGTACTGGGACCAATTTTCTTTTCTTTGTATATGTTTGCCATATACAGATGGCTTTCATCTGTTTGTAGATAACACCCAGTTGTACTGGTACATGCCACCAAATAATGACATTTCAAATAATAGCATATTCTATAATCGAATATGACATGTGCAACAAAGAATGTGTGGTTATAATGGCTGAAACCCCTGTTGGAAATGAAGCTGAAGTGATACTAATGGCAAATGATGTTTCCTCACCCAGTTTGTCTCATGTCCATGGTCGTTTAATTCTGTGTCTGAACTTCATCATTTTTAATAATAATAAACAGTTACAGAATTTACTGATCCTTTGAGCAACACCAATCACAACATAGTAATAATCACCATTGATTAAATGGATGCATCACATGAATCTGCAAAAAACTATTGAGTCATGTAGTTGAAGTGGTTAATTAAAGTTTATCAAAAGTATACAATCAAGCTACCAACAAACCAAAAAGTCTAAGGAAGGTAGAGGAATAGTGTATAGTATACATTGTATATGATGTTACTTTTTCTAATTCCCATAACAATGACTATTCATTTGATTTCACTTAAGTTCATACAAATTAATTCTGAATACAAACATACAGCATAAGCACACTAGAAGCATACGCACAAACAGTTTATCACTTAGACATACTGTATGTGGGCAGCACAGTGGCACAGTGGTAGCGCTGCTGCCTCGCAGTTAGGAGACCCGGGTCCTCCCTGCTTGGAGTTTGCATGTTCTCCCCGTGTTTACGTGGGTTTCCTCCAGGTACTCCGGTTTCCTCCCACAGTCCAAAGACATGCAGATGAGGTGCACTGGCAATTCCAAATTGTCCCTAGTGTGTGCTTGGTGTGTGTGTGTGCGTGCCCTGCGGTGGGCTGGTGCCCTGCCCGGGGTTTGTTTCCTGCCTTGTGCCCTGTGTTGGCTGGGATTAGCTCCAGCAGACCCCTGTGACCCTGTAGTTGAGATATAGCGGGTTGGATAATGGATGGATGGATGGACATGCTGTATGTAGAATTAGTTCAGAAAATATTTGTTAAGATGTTAAGGTTAAGCATCTCCCAACTTGTTGGTAAATATGGTTATGAAACCTGGTGGTACCTGTCTTGATGTATCTAAACTAGGATGAAAAGAGATTGAACAAAAGATATGTTGAGTATTACTGGTCAGATACATTTAAATCTTTTTGTAAAGGTTTGCTATAGAAAAGCAGAGTTAATTCACAGTATGGGAGATGATTTTAACTGTCTCATACAGAACTGTATATGTTAAGCTTTCTTGACCATAACAAACATGGCGATCAACCTGCGTAGGAGTTGCAAATCATGATTTTTGGAAAATTGTATACCATCACTATGGCCTTATAACTGATGAGTAACAGTAAGAGTTATTTTTTTTTCTTGGTTAAAGTCTACCAAAGCTTGCTTTTCTTTACAGATTATTTGGGATACAACATTTAACCAGTTCAGTTATCTTCCTACTGTTGTATCGGGCGTGCTAAATGATAGTATTCTTGACATAGTACATAGACAACTCGCCATTAGATACGGGGGTCTTCCCAGACTGTCTTAAGACTTCTGTAGTTAAACCAC
Organism: Polypterus senegalus; assembly: GCF_016835505.1. Lineage (NCBI taxonomy): Eukaryota > Metazoa > Chordata > Cladistia > Polypteriformes > Polypteridae > Polypterus > Polypterus senegalus. Next base: position 70,253,081 of record NC_053168.1, on the reverse strand, counting down.
TACTCAAGTAAAATAATCTTGACTCCTCTGCTTTTTATACTTTTAGACCTATTTCTAACCTGCCTTTCTTAAGTAAAATTCTAGAGAAGGCAGTTATTATGCGGCTTAACAATCACTTCAATAAACATGCCATTCTTGATAAGTTTCAGTTGGGTTTCAGAACAAATCACAGCACAGAAACTGCACTCGTTAAAGTAGTAAATGACTTGCTGGTAAATGCAGACAGAGGCCATTTATCTTAGCTAAGCTTATTAGATCTGAGTGCTGCATTTGACACCATTGATCACAACATTCTTAGAAATTGCCTTAGTCAATGGGTGGGCCTCTCTGGCAGTGTCTTAAATTGGTTTGAATCCTACCTGGCAGGTAGAAAATTCTTTGTGAGTTGTGGTAATCACATCTCAAAGACACATGATATCCGATATGGTGTTCCACAAGGCTCTATCCTGGGTCCGCTGCTTTTCTCAATCTATATGCTTCTGTTAGGTCAGATTATCTCAGGTTACAACATGAGTTACCACAGCTATGCTGATGACACACAACTGTACTTATGAATAGCACCTGATGACTCCGTCTCTGGCAGTGTCTTAAATTGGTTTGAATCCTACCTGGCAGATAGAAAATTCTTTGTTAGTTGTGGTAATTATACTTCAAAGACACATGATATTCTATATGGTGTTCCACAAGGCTGGGTCCACGGCTTTTTTCGATTTGCATGCTTCCGTTAGGTCAGATTATCTCGGGGCACAACGTGAGTTACCACAGCTATGCTGATGACACACAACTGTATTTATCAATAGTACCTGACGACCCCGACTCTCTTGATTCAATGACACAATGTCTTACTTGTGTTTCTGAATGGATGAGTAGTAATTTTTTCAAACTAAACAAAGAGAAAACAGAAATTTTAGTGATTGGCAATAATGGATATAATGAGGTTATTAGAAATAAACTTGATGCATTAAGTCAAGACGGAGGTAAAGAATTTAGGGGTAGCTATTGACTCTGACCTGAATTTTAAATCACATATTAATCAGATTACTAGGACAGCATTTTTTCATTTAAGAAATATAGCAAAAGTTACACCTCTTCTAACATTGCAAGATGCTGAAAAATTAGTTCACGCTAGAATTTTAACTAGGAAAAGAAAATCCAAATACATCTCTCCAGTTTTGATGTCACTACACTGGTTACCTGTGTCATTTAGAATTGAGTTTAAAATATTACTTATGGTTTACAAAGCCTTAAATAATTTCACTCCATGTTATAATTCGGAATGTCTTACACCTTACACTTCAAATCGTAACCTTAGATCTTCAAATGAGTGTCTACTTAGAATTCCAAGAGCTAAACTTACAAGAAGTGGTGAGGCGGCCTTCTGCTGTTATGCACCTAAAATCTGGAATAGCCTGCCAATAGGAATTCACCAGGCTAATACAGTGGAGTACTTTAAAAAAACCTGCTGAAAACACATTACTTTAACATGGCTTTCTCATAGCTTCCTCTTCGTTTAATTCTGATGCTCTGTATATTCAATTAATTATCATTATCATTCCTGGTGGCTCCAAAATTCGTACTAACCCCCACTTTCTCTTCTGTTCTTTTTCCGGTTTTCTGTGGTGCTGATCTGCTCCACCAACACCTAATCAAAGCACCGTGATGTCCTTACATTGACGGATTAAAGGCCAGAAGTACACATGACCGTCATCATCAAATTCTTCCGTGAGAAGTTGTTTTTTCTGTCCCTCCTGGCCATCGAACCTTACTTTTATTCTATGTTAATTAGTGTTCCCTAATTTTAATTATTTATTTTGTCTTTTTTCTCTTTCTTCATCATGTAAAGCACATTGAGCTACATTGTTTGCATGAAAATGTGCTATATAAATAAAGGTTGTTACAAAATCTTGCCTGGGAAACAACTTCATGGCTTGTTGACTAGTAACCCAAGCCAGGGGTGGCTGCTGCCTTGTAACATTTCTCCTATCCTTCCCCCTGCAGATTTAGGGACCAACATTCCAAGGGCATATGACATCACGTCCAGTCCTGGGGCTCATGGACCTTCCACCTCACCTCCTTCATAACTGGCACCACCACCTCCTTTCTCCAGTCTTATTGTAGACTCAAGTCTGTGAAGACTTTACATGCAGCATACGTCAATTTATGTTTGTTATTTTTCTTCAGTAACATACTGGGTTTACCTGAGGATGCTTCAACCTTTAATCTTTTTTCTTTTGTTTCTTTTACACTGTCAACTGACTAAACAAAATTTTACATTAACAACACTTGGTCATTTTTAAATAGCCCTTGTGTTTGAATTAGTTATCTCTGGAACCCTAAGTAGTAAACAAGATGCATAACAGACAACCACGCAGGTACAGTACATACAGTATATAGAGATGTCTAACTACTATAAGAGTGCTGCTGAAATGCAATTGCTACACATGTAATACTCTGTGTTAATGAATCTTACTACCATTTTTTTAAATGTAAGGCTGCCTTTTTTGTGACATTTTACCTACAAATACAAGAAAACAGCTATGGGTATTACAAATCTAAATTGTATTGTATCTTTTAAAATTCATTATATGTTAAAAATAACATTAATTGTAGTTAATTTGCCACTTCATTGTGTCTCTTTTTTTGTTAATATCGTTATAGCAAGTCGGATCCACCAATTATATTCTGTACAGCAACCTTCTTTGTTTCTGTAATCTGTGAGAGCCATGAAAACCTCCTGGGAAATTAAGTCCTACTCCCAGACGTCTCTTTAAAAATAAAAACTTTCTGAATCTGAGATTTTGCTTCAGACATTTTGGAAGCTCAGTCTTCCCAGATTCCTTTCACAATAAATTCATTGTAGGGAGTGAGTCTTATCTGGTTTCAGTGTTTTATGGAGACAATTGAAAAGTACTGCATTCATTCTCGAAGAATATAAATTCAGAAATCCAGTGTCAATGTGGGGCACTGTACAGGGTGGTCCAGATCTAATTATGCAGATACAGATCTTCTGGATGACTTTGATTTATGTAGGGACGATTCCAGTTCGGCGTGAAGAAGATTCTTCATGTCGTCAGTTCGCAGACTTCTCGGTGGTTCGGCATTTTTCGGATGATTTTCTATGTAATTAACTTAAGTTATAGCATAATGAAAATTGCATAATTAGATCTGGACCACCTTATACTTGCCAAAAATGGTAAATTAAAAGTGGTTCCAAAAAATTCTTATAAATAAACTGAATATGTTTTAAGTTTAACATGATATTTTACAGCCGAATTGGAAATAGACCCTATATAAATTCCAAATGAATACAGTGTAAAGTCAGGAGGAAAACAAAAGGAAACATTTTATTTACTGAAAAAATGCACTCTTTTACTATTATGTAACAGGACCTGAACATACACATCTTTGGGTCATCATAACCGTATTGTCAGATGTTCGGTGGTCAATGAGGGGCTGGAAAACAACTGAAAACATGATGTTCTGTATACAGTACAGAATCAGAACATCATGCAATTGACGTCTTTTTTCCAAAGTAAAAGGAGCAAACAGAGTTTTTTTTTTTTATTTATTTAGCACACTGCCGTATCTCTAAAGTGGAAAGTTCAAATTGAACCCACACACAAGGGTGTAAAGAACTCGGCATGGACAAATGGTCCAGCCCTTCACCCAGGAAGAGACCTGTAGCATCTGACACGAAGACAATTTCACATACTACAAAAAGAAATATATTTCTAGATAAGTAATTACTTTGAGTGTATGATAGAAATTCAAAAAAATGTTTAAGACAAAGCCTATGGTTTTCATAATATGTTGAAGTACTTACTTTGGGAAGCATGTTACTTATTTTGCACAACATCTGATGGGGCTGTGCCACGGCAGCCCTTAAGGCAGAAACACCACTGAGTAGCATTATCTGATAATGTACGTTTGCTAAATGGAATAGTCTTGCCATTTTTAATTTAGGCCTAAATAGAGAAAACAAAGAAAAATGCATTCAAAATAACCTGCGGTAGTGAGATGATAATGCTAAAAACACAAGTTTAAAATGTACCTATTCAGTATACTAAAAAGTAATATTATTGGATTGTGAGGTGATCTTATTTCACAGATTGATTTGTTTCAGCAGTTTGCATTTCTCTGTATTCTGTATTTAAAATTATCTACCTGCTTCACAGTTTTCTGGATATATTTAGTTATTGCTTATTTATATTATATTGTGGTAGCATAATGTTCAGTAGACCATTGCAGCTGATGATGTCCAATGTTTCATTTCCTATGGATTTGTTTGTGGCTAATAAGTTGTATATTGGAGCCACACACTCTTGAGCAATGGGTGCACTGGAAGGATGATGCTGCCTGAACTCCCTGTCATGTAAGATAGACAGGGAGTTAAGGCAGGCAGAATGGTGAAGGTTAAAAAAAATAAATACATTTTCTTCCCAGCGGGGAATCAAACTCAGGTCTCTTGAGGTACAGCAAGTCTGCTGCTCTGTAAGTGACAAAGTCTTACTGGTACACCACAGAAGCTGTTGTAAAATTTTTGAACCTTTTATGAAAGTGTTTATTTGATATTTGGCCTTCAGTCTTCACATATTTTATAGTTTATGCTACATTTTGTAACATTAATAAAATATGAAAAAGTTTCTGTTTTAACATTGTGTTTACACAGATTACTGTAGAAACGGAACACACATAAAATGCGTGTGTTCCAAATAACAATCTATTATTTCCACTCTAAAACTCCACTTCACTCCCAGATAATCGAGACATGAGCTGGGAGAAGTTCGTGTACGTTCTAAGTCGGTGGGGGGATGGAATAGCCAGCTGCTTGCAGTTTGTTTTTATCGGCACATTTACAGGACAAAGGAGGCTGGTGGAGAGGTGAGAACAGTTTTAAGAAGCGATTTAAGGTGGGACAGATATACAAGTTTTTTCGTAGACTCTGGTAATTCTAGTGTTAAATCAATGATCTTAAATCATAGTACACATATATTGTCAACGAAGGTCAGGGGTCAATGGAGTACGGTCAAGTCAAGTGCACCATTACTATCTAGTTTAATATAATGGCATACATTTTCTCTTCTTCTTAATTTAGAACTGAGGACAGGAAGAGGCAGTGATATGCATTCTTCCTAAATTCATTTGGATGCCCCGTCCAATATGGATTCACACTACATTTGCAGGCTGAAGTGTAGGTTCACCCTTTCCCATCCTTCCATTTGGTAAGCACATCATCAGTAATTTAATGAATATGTTTTAGTATATTTTTACAAAATGAATTGTTTGTGGATTGCCAGGGAATAATGATTCTGTTTTTTCAAAGGTAGTATGTTTATATTAACATTATACTTCTGCTAGCTTAACCATGTTAAAATGCACAACAACTGGTTTTGTTGTGGAAATGACACTTTTCCTTATTTACATACTGATGTAAATCTTTGGTTCACTGCAGCTTTCACTTATACACACCTCCTGTAAAATTAGCTTAATGAGCATGTCTTTTGGTAATTGAATGAATACCAGAATACCTAAACAAAATGGCCTTTCCATTGATGGGCATCCTGTCCAGAGGTAGTTCTTGTCTTGTGCCCAATATTGCAGGGATAGACTATGATAACCAAAGCCCCCACCTCAACAACCCTTACCCTGAACTGGGTTAAGCAGGTATACACTCACCTAAAGGATTATTAGGAACACCTGTTCAATTTCTCATTAATGCAATTATCTAATCAACCAATCACATGGCAGTTGCTTTAATGCATTTAGGGGTGTGGTCCTGGTCAAGACAATCTCCTGAACTCCAAACTGAATGTCAGAATGGGAAAGAAAGGTGATTTAAGCAATTTTGAGCGTGGCATGGTTGTTGGTGCCAGACGGGCCGGTCTGAGTATTTCACAATCTGCTCAGTTACTGGGATTTTCACGCACAACCATTTCTAGGGTTTACAAAGAATGGTGTGAAAAGGGAAAAACATCCAGTATGTGGCAGTCCTGTGGGCGAAAATGCCTTGTTGATGCTAGAGGTCAGAGGAGAATGGGCCGACTGATTCAAGCTGATAAAAGAGCAACTTTGACTGAAATAACCACTCGTTACAACCGAGGTATGCAGCAAAGCATTTGTGAAGCCACAACACGCACAACCTTGAGGCGGATGGGCTACAACAGCAGAAGACCCCACCGGGTACCAATTATCTCCACTACAAATAGGAAAAAGAGGCTACAATTTGCACAAGCTCACCAAAATTGGACAGTTGAAGACTGGAAAAATGTTGCCTGGTCTGATGAGTCTCGATTTCTGTTGAGACATTCAAATGGTAGTCAGAATTTGGCGTAAACAGAATGAGAACATGGATCCATCATGCCTTGTTACCACTGTGCAGGCTGGTGGTGGTGTAATGGTGTGGGGGATGTTTTCTTGGCACACTTTAGGCCCCTTAGTGCCAATTCGGCATCGTTTAAATACCACGGGCTACCTGAGCATTGTTTCTGACCATGTCCATCCCTTCATGACCACCATGTACCCATCCTCTGATGGCTACTTCCAGCAGGATAATGCACCGTCACAAAGCTCGAATCATTTCAAATTGGTTTCTTGAACATGACAATGAGTTGACTGTACTAAAATGGCCCTCACAGTCACCAGATCTCAACCCAATAGAGCATCTTTGGGATGTGGTGGAACGGCAGCTTCGTGCTCTGGATGTGCATCCAACAAATCTCCATCAACTGTAAGATGCTATCCTATAAATATGGGCCAACATTTCTAAAGAATGCTTTCAGCACCTTGTTGAATCAATGCCACGTAGAATTAAGGCAGTTCTGAGCATCGTATTAGTATGGTGTTCCTAATAATCCTTTAGGTGAGTGTATTATGTAATACTGAAGATTCCAGAATTTTGATTTCTGCTGTTCTGCTTGGTGATTTCTTCCATATATCACTAGTTTTGTGGATAAATAAAAACTATCTTAACATTTGTCCTAAATTTACTTTAATACATCTCCCACCTATGCCTGTATGTTCTTGTTAAAGAACATATTTTAAAGTAACATCTGGAATCTATCCTACTTACTACTTGCATAAATATACATTTAATCAAATATATATTTTTTACGCCTACTGTTTTCTCTAAGTTCTTATATACACATCCAGCTTTCAGGTGCATTGGTTTCTGCCATTCTGTTATCAAACTATTAGTGCAATCTGCTGCGTCCCTTGTCTGCAAAGAAATAACTTTCAGATGCTTCCAGGCCTTTGCTCTCTCCTCTCTCTTGCAAATTAAACTTTCAGGTTTTGACTTGGCAGCTACGCACTTTTCTTCCTGACTCTTAGTGCAAATACTGCCTCTTACTCCCCAGACTAAGAGTGAGATGAATGATTTATTTTTTCTAGTTTTTATGCTCTTATTGTTCAGGGTTTCAACAAAGAGAAACAAAGATGATTTGTGTAACACATTGTCACAACACCCACCATTGCCCTATTAATCAAATACAAGAACCTACAGCCATTCTCTTTCATGCACATAAAACATTCCTCCTGTGCAGATGAAGAAATGGCAAAAAAACTGTTTTGAATGTAAAAAGAAAACCATAAGAAGTGTTGCACCAGTCCTTAGTGGCAACTAGAAACCATGTTTTAACAGAAAACACTGCAGAGAAAAATAAAGAAAAATAATTTACACACTTAAGTTGCATGCATCTGTTTCTGTTCAGCAAAAAAGTAGCAACTGAAATGACTGAAGTCAGCCTGCCAGCACTGTGCAGGTTTATCTGTCAGTGAAGTCAGTAACAGATGGAGGGTATTTCTTTATACCATGGGTGTGCCTCACCTGGTTTCTTCCATATCCAAAAAACGTGCATGTTAGACTAATAAGTGGCTGTACCTTGAACCAGTAGGGAGTGAGTGCATTTGGGGTCTATGATTGGGGTCTACTGGCATCTTGTTCAGGTCTGAGGAATGACTTGCACCCAGTGTTGGCCTTACATGATCTCAGTTCCCATATCTCCCTACTGGAAAGGTAAATGTGAAAAAATGCATGAACAGTGTCTATAAATACTGTACCATTCACCTTTTGAAAGTTTTCACATTTTATTAATATAAAACATGGAATCACACTTGATTTAATTTGGCTTTTTCAACACTTATCATCAGAAAAAGACTCTTTAATGTCAAAATTATAATAGATCTCTTCAAAGTGATCTTAATCAATTACAAATATAAAACACATAATAATTGATCACATAACTATTCAGCTCCTTCAAGTCAGTATTGCCAGATGAACCCTTGGCAAGAATTCCAGCCCTGAGTCTGTGTGCACAGGTCTCTCTATCTCTGCTGCCTTTGCACATCTGGACACTTCTCCCTATTCTTCTTCGTAAAGCTTCTCAAGCTCTGTCTTTGCATAGGGATCACAAGTGAGCAGACTTTTACAAGCCCAATCACAAATTCTCAAATGGATTACAGGGTGTTAATATTGTTGTTTCTAGGCTATTCCTGTGTGACTTTGAGCTTATGCTTCAGGTCATTGTCTTACTGGAAAACAAATCTTCTCCCAAGGCACAGGTTTCTTGCAGACTGTATCAGGTTTTCCACCAGGATTTCCTTGTTTGACCCTCACAAGTCTTCCAGAACCTTCTGCAGAGGAGCGCTTCTACTGAATGAAACTGCCAATACCATGCTTTATGGTGGGGATATGGTGATTTTGATCATGTACAGTGCTGGGCTTACCTCAAGTAAGGCTACTAATCTAATGGTCAAAAAGATCAATTTTGGTGTCATCAGACCAAGGAACCTTCTTTCAGTGGACATCAGAATCCATCTTGTGCCTTCATGCAAATTTGAGTCAGAATTTATGTGAAATGTTTTTAACAATGGCTTTCTCTTTGCCACTCTCCCACAAAGTTACGACTGATGAAGTACCCAGGCAAAAGTTGTTGTAGGCACAGTCTCTACAGTTTCTCCATTGTAGATTGTAACTCATTCAGAGCTTTCATAAATCTCTTGGTGGGCTCCCTCACTAGTCTTCTTGCACAATCACTTAATTATTTATAGATGGCCTGCTTTCGGCAGATTTACAGCTCAGTCATAATCTTTCCATTTCTTAATGATTGATTTAACTGCACTCCAATGGATATCTAGTGATATCCATCCCGTGATTTGTGTTTTATAATAATCTTTTCATGGAGTTACTTGGAGTACTCTTTTTGTCTTCATTGTGTAGTTTAGGCCAGTGTTTCCCAACCTTGGTCCTGGGGGCACACTGTTCCTGCAGGTTTTTGTTTCAACCAGCTTCTGTTTTTAATTTGACTCCTGGGCTAATTAAGTGAACTGATATTTCCCAAGTTCTGTGTTTTGGGAACAATATAGAAATTAGAAAATTAAGTTTGGTATATATATATATATATATATATATATATATATATATATATATATATATATATATATATATATATTAAAATGTATCAAGCAGTTATATGGGGATTTTTCTTTTTAACAATATTTTCATCTTGATTTTCATTCTACTTTTCTAGGTGTTCTAATTGTTTAATTAATCCATTATTTACTAATTAGTGGGTCTGACACTAAAGTAGTTGCAGCCTTTGATTATTCAGTGTTGTTTGCCAGCGTGTCTGCTCTGCTCATTTTTAATTGTCATTAATAAGATACCATGAAGGGGAAAAACTGCACAGAGAAAAGGCAAAATATAATGAAATGAACAAAAGACAGTTAAGCATTTAAATCTATAGCAAAAGCAGAAATATTTCTAAATGTCTTATAAATGTAAAAATCATGCTGCTGTGCTTTTCTGAATGTCGAATAAAAGAAAAATACCAGCTAATTAAATGAGATCAGCGTTATAAGGTGTTGTCATGGATTAGGAATCTGGTTGGAACCAAAACCTACAGCCACAGGGGGTCCCCAGGACCGAGGTTGGGAAACACTGGCTTAGGCCACCATACTGACTGGCCATTACAGATTCCAGGGCTTTTGTGCTACAATCAATTTAAGTCCCTTGAGTACAGACAAGTGATCGCCATTTAAAAAAATTACAATTACAATTTAAATATCATTTTAAAGGCGGTAAATACTTATTAATTAATTTAATTATTATTAATTAATTTACACCACTTTGCAGAGATTTGCTTTTAATGTGCAAATAAAGAGCCTTTTTCTGTTGAACAATTTTTAAAAAGGCAAATTAAATCCACTGTGACACAATGTTGTATAACAATAAAATCTGAAAACTTCCAAGGGGTTGAATACTATTTATAGGCACTGTATATTTAATAGTTTTATTGAAACTAAAATAAATATCAAAAAATATTGTTTTGATATGACAGCATTGGCTCTTGTAATCAGTGTTTTCTTTTGCTGGATTTTATTAAAAGGACAAAAGACTGGATGAATGATGGGAAATTGCAACAGTGTAGGCTACTAACCACATAATAAATACAGAGCAAGTGAAATGAAGACTAGTCTAGTGCTGGTGGTACAGATCTGGTTTCTCATTTTTGATTTAGCTCGTAGTTCATCATCTGTAACATTTTAACACAGACTTTAACTAATGCAGGGCTACGGTTGCCAGGACTTATCTTAGCAGCATTGGGTAGGCACAAGCCCATTGGAGGTCCCACTCATGCACACATCTACACATTGCTAGCTAAGGTGACATGCATGAATTAATACATGGAAGGAAAACTGGAGAACCAGGGGATAAAAACTCATGCAGATGTGGTGAGAACTTGCAACCTCCACAGAAAATGCAAGTGGGTGCGTTATTTAAATTCATGAGGCTGGATCTGCGTGGCAGCAGCGTTTACCGGAACCACTGTGCTTGTGTGCTGTCCTAGTTAATTTAACATAGTGACAGTCTTTTTGTTCATTTAATCAACAGATATTGATTGCTCATTTGGTGAAAACATGTGACTTGTACTGTTGCATTAAGGCTGCCCCATTCCAATGATGTTTATTTAGGCTAGTCTGTCCTATCAGTTCAACTTGATCAGCAAATTAGGAGACTTCAATTTAATGTTATTTATTCATTAAATGATGTGAAAAAAATGTAATCATTCAAACTACACAATTAAATGATTCACTGCAATTAATTGCTCAGAAAGAATAAATTATCAAAGAAATGTACATATTTAAAATGTTTACATATAAGGTAATTTAAAGCAATGCTTGATTATTATTTTTACATAGATTTATAAAAACTTGGACTCTGCAGAAAGATTACTATAATCATTTTATTTCAGTATCCAATATAGAAATCGAGACTCTGATTAGGTTTTAACGTTTAATAGATACACAAGTCCCATAAGAAAGAATTCTTTATCTGTAAATCTCTTCCAAAAGTCTCTGTACAAAGCTACAGGCTGCACTGTACAGATCACTTTTAACCTTTTAAATATGGATATTGATTTATTTATAGAACTAAGTAAAAAATACACAGAAGTAGTGTGGGAAAATTAAACCAGTGATTTATGAATGGACAAGTTAATAAAGCCTTGCTGAATGCACTAGTTATTTATCTGTAAGGCGTTTAAATGCAGAAAGTTAAAGTACAAAAGCAGTTCAGATCATACGCAGAACTGAGACTGTACTATGCTAGGCTGCAGTATAATAAAGGAAAACCATTTTAAAAAAGGGCTTCTAACAAATAGTCTTCTGTTTAATTGGGCACAACAATCACTGCACTCTTATGAAATAGAGAAGGTTGTGGAAAACTCAACAAGATTAGGCAGTTTGTTCGGAACAGTAAAAAAGTGACAAGATAAAAATTATTTGCAGATACAGCCATCCCTTTTCTGAACATTTTCTTCATCCATTATAGGGCTTAGAAGTCTTAGTAGTAATGGTTACAGTTTGTGAACTAGCTCTGGATGAGATGCACGTCTATCACAGTACACAATGACGCACACATCAACACTAATTGATAATAAAATACATTTTTGTAACTAATCATTTGTAGGGTGTGAGAGGAAATTTTAGTACCGGGTAAAATAAAAAAAGAATGTGCAAACCGCAGGGAGAAAATGTTCAGGTTGGGAAGTACAGAGTCAAAAAACAAAATATGTTTTGAATAAAAAGAGAAGAGATGCTCAGTCAGCAATGGCTTTGAAATTGCTTAGTAGCTGGTGACTAATTAACCAGTGTTGTGTCCCGGTGCAAGGAGCATCATTTTTTTCTTTGTGCATGTTGCTTTAAATTTATTTTACACTGGCAGCGCCTTGGACAGCAATGGAGGTCTTGTGTGAACCCGCCCCTAATGCGATTGATAAATAAATAAATAAAATACCAAAACCCTCTAGCAGCACCCAATGTCCCCTGTGCTCAAATGCTCAGTTCCCAGTTCTCACAAGTCTCGATTCTCCAGTGCTGACACCTTCCCTATAATCCACCACGGTCTCCAGTTGCAGCAATCCAGTAATGGTATCCTTCCAACCAGCCAATCACTGTTGCTTCTCCACACCGCCGTCGCTCCTCCGTCACATCACGGACCCTATGGCAAAGAGCCAAAAGAAAAACCCTCAGACCCTATTTTCCCCCCTCCTCAGCCATAAGGCCAGTGCACACACTCTCAACTCGCTATTAGCCACTTCCCTTTAGGCTGACTGGGGATCGCGGGGGTCTGAGTCGCGCTCTCTCTCTCCGTTCTGGTCCACCCACCGTCCACTCCATCAGCCTGGTTCCACTCCCAATCTCTCTCAGCGTCACCCGATCAGCCTCCGTGTTCTTACTCACTCGCCTCGATCGGGTACCTGGACACAAAGAAAAAAGGGACAAATATCCTGTGGCCGCTGCTCCTGCCGCCGACGCCGCTTTTCCCTCCGGACTTGGACCACTGCGCCAAAGTCCACTCTCTTCAGGTCCTGACGACGTCGCCCTTGCAGCCAGCAGCAAACCACTTTACAAAAAGTCCAAAAGTTTAGTCCCTTCGCAGCAGTTTGGGACACCTCTCTCCCAAGCAAGCACCACAAACAAACAGCAGTGGCCATCTTAAATCCTGTCTCAACCCCACCCCAACTACCTTGTCAGTGATTGTCCAGCGAATCAATCGCATTAGGGGCGGGTTCACACAAGACCTCCATTGCTGTCCAAGGCGCTGCCAGTGTAAAATAAATTAAAGCAACATACACAAAGAAAAAGAAAAAAATGATGCTCCTTGCACCGGGACACAACACCAGCACAAGTGAAACAAGAACAGCAACACTACTTGTGTTGTCAGACAAAACAAGATCACAGGTTTACTGCACATGCAGTATGCTGGCAACCAAAAAATATACAGTCAACAACAGTTAGAAATAACTTGTACAAAGTAAGAAAAAGATCACTGTCAGTCAGCTAGCAGCACAATGCCAGAGATGTGCTAATATCAAAAATACAACTTGTGCTTCGTCTCTGATGAGGTATCTAACTCCTGTCAAGAAAAACAAGAAACTGCAGCTGGAGTATTCTAAAGAACATAAATGCCAGACACTAGAGAATTTTTAAAAAATTGCTTGCTCTAATGAAGTATGTCTCCCGCTGGTTTGTGCAGGTTGGAGGACCAGGATATAATAAACCCCTTATTTTCATAATACAGCTTTGGCTTAGTGCTGTACCAGTATACAAATATTCACAGACTGCAGAACCTGGGTTGGGGTGCGTTACCCGAGCATGGATTCTTTTAGCCTATTAGGAAATAGAGAAACTAAATTTGAAGCAATTTTGAAGAGTGTTGCTTTGCAAGAGAATTTCAAAACTGTGACATTTAGCGATCGGTGAAATTTGTACCTTTGACCCATGAAGAAAGATGACTAGTATATATAAAAACATTCTTATGGCAGAGCAGATGTAGTAATTACAGTTCCCAACAGGCAGCAGAAGTGCACTAGGGCTGTTGGGAGAATATCTTAATCAGTGAGCTGAAAGTTTCAAAAATGGGAGCTTATCTAGGAATATAACTCCAGAATGTTTTCCCAACCTTTTTCTGTAACAATTTCATTGCCTTGCTATATTACAGCTTTTGTCTAAGTGTATGTCTTTTTGTCTTATTATGGACTGAGTTTAGCCATGTTGCATTTCAAAAAAAGAAACTGTTTATTTTCTTCTGGAGCCTTTACTATGAAATTTAGTCCAAAAGTGTTTATGGTCTTGCCAATCCCTTACAGAAAAAAAATTTTTGAGGTCCCCCAATTGCAAAATGGCATGAGAAATAAATTTTGGTGTCAATGTTGTAAAACTGGATGTCAAAGGAAACTTGTCTGATTTATCTATTTTATTTTGCGATATTATATTTTACTTAACGTATACTGTAAGACTCGGCTGTGCCTGTCAAGACCCTTGGCAGTGTGGGGCTTGTTAGTCAAGAAAGGTGCAAGTACTGTGTACTGTGTACTGTGTACAAGTCACAATAAATCTGACAATTCTATTACAGCAAATCCTTGTATTTTGAAAAAGCCAATGTTAGTAACAATATGCAAATGAACTATAAGTTTGCATGACTTTTTTGTGGTGTGTCGTGCGCACACACGATAAGAAAAATACTGAATAAATAAAAAATTCAAATTTTGCAGTGGGGCTAAGCCACAGTGGAACATAATGAAGCTCAATTTTTTTCTATAGCAACTGCAAAGTTGCTCTAGTTCAGAAGATGGTAGAAAAAGAACGACTGAGGACAGTGTGTTTGAGTGAGTAAAAATAATGAGTTATCTTAGACTGCTTCTTGTTGGTAGACATTTATTCAAATCTATTGTATAATGAGGCAGTTCAAATGTTTGATGCCAATACATGGTGAGATTTTTGGACAATTTTAAAATAACTTCGAATGAATGACCCTTTAATCATCTTCATAACATTACTGAATGCTGATATTGGTGATGCATTCAGAAAAACTGAGTCTTGCAGGAATCTCTGACAAAGGCAACAAATAAGATATAAATCACTGCTATGATCCAAACAATCACCTGTCCAAACCAAATAAAACTATTTAACAAACTAAGCAAGTATTTAGGTGTGTCTTTTAACATGAAAATGAAGTGAGCTTAATGAAGTGGTCATGCTAATCACCAGGGGTCTTATGTATAAGGCTGTGCATAGAATTAACAGTAAAACATGGTGTACAGACAAAAGGGGAAATGTGCGTATGCACAAAACAATCCAGATGCATATATCTGTGTGTACGCCAAGTTTACCACACTTCCCCTTTACAAAACCCAATGAACGTGAAATTTAACCCAAGTGCATGTACCTACATCCCCACCCCTACTCCTCCTAGAATTTTGCATATTTTAATATGCAAATCAATATAAATTTCACTTTCTGTTTAGTGTTTGGTTAAAAAACAATGGAAAAGACATGTGAAAAAAGAAGAATTTCAGTGAATGCAAAGTGGAGGCAAGGAAAAACGTACTATTTGTTGGCTTACACAGTAGTGTAAGAAACAAAAGTGTTGCGGAGACACTCAAAACTTCCAAGTTCAGAAAGTCGCACAGTGCCTGAAAGAATAAAGAAGTGGTCAGATATCACAGTCGACGTGAAAAGGCGAGTTGCAGCCCAATGTCTCCTTATTCTGTTTCAGACAATATTACAAAAACTGACTCCTGTGTGATGCTCAGGCCGTTATGGTGCTGCTGTGCCCAGAACATCTTCAGACTCTGGCTGCACACGTACTTCAGCCTCGGAAACCACTAGGAGGCCATCTGGCTGTGTGCTGAGGGACACTGTTCAAGAGTCGTCACAAAATGCAAGAGTGGATGCTGTAAGAGATGCAAACAATGAACTAAGGAATATAAGGGCTGTACTATTTGATATTGACCACAAATGAAATGAACTTGTTAAAAAATAAATGCTGCATCTGATTACCTGTTTTTACATTCTGCTAATTATATTTAAATGAAGTTGTAACACTGTCTGATCTGGCTGATCATTTGGTGGGTCAGCGTCAGGTTCATCATAGCACATCTGCTCAGGTACATGCTTGCACACTGCAGCACACTTTCTGTGCACTACAGAGCAGCACCTTAATAGAGTGGAAATGCATTCTATTTACATAAGCAAATTCATTCTTTGAAGGTGCCTTTATAGTATAGCAACAGCAGCGAGTGCCACAAAGGACCAGTTCTCTCCTCTTTACTTCGAGGTAACTTGCTATCCTTAAAAGGACTGCTTGCCTTTTGCTGCACTAGTTGGGAAAAGCACCTGCAACTGTACGAAGCTGCAATTTTTATAGATTTTCCAGCTATATATGATGCAATAGCAGCTCATTCTTATGGTGATTCATCCCTGGCTGATGTTATTTGTTCAGCACCGTTGCAATAGCAATATGGTGCAGTTTACTGCTCTGATTACATTTGGAAAACCTGATGTTGCTGCAAATTATGCTTTGATGTTTCCCAGTTCAACCACAGTGTAAGGGAATCTTATACATCTGGATGGCAAGTGGGTAATACCATCCTATACAGCTGGCATGGTGCGACTCAGTGATGTTTGTGAAATACCCAATCACTCAGCAAGTTCACATTGAAAAAGATTAGTGGTTAAAAATCCGAGAGTGGACAGAACTTCCAAAGGAGCAGGCAGAACACAATTCCTCAAAGTCTTGAAGATCAAAATCGACTTAGAAGCGAGTCATCATCATCTATAAATACACACTCTCTTTTAATTCTCCAATTTGCGACGTCTTCTAACAACACTAAAGCAGCCACGGTAGTTGTAATAGTTTGGCTGTTCCATGCACTATTATATTGTTACAGAATGATTACAATCAAGTGAATTAAATTTGTAAATGATATGCAATTAATTTGTGTGTATTTGATAAATCCTTCATCATTGATGCAAATATGAAAAAGAAAGGTAATTGACACAGAAACAGTAGTACTGCTTTGACGCTGGTGCCTCCAGTCTGCCAAAACTGAGCAGAAACGTTCACACGAAAGGTAGGGGGCTACCTTACACCAAGTTTAGTTTTTATACATCTCGAAATGTGCAAGAAAACAGGTGTACACAACATTTTTTGTGAACACAACATTTATACATGAGGCCCCAGATCATAACTCTGTAGTTCATTGGCTGTACAGTGGATTCAACAAGTATTCAGAACCCTTTCATTTTCTGCACACTTTATTATGTTGCAGATTTAATTTTAAGCGGATACGTTTTTTTGCCCATCAATGTACATTCAATAACCCATAATTACAAAGTGAAAACAGGTTTTCAGAAAAGTTTGCAAATTTACTAAATACCTGAACTTTCTGATATATATAAATAAAAAAGTTATGGTTGAGTGCATCTTACTTGCTTTAATTATCCTTGAGATGTATCTAGAACTTGATTGGAATCCACCTGTGGCACTAACTTTTATATATAAAGTCCCCTTATTGACACTGAATGTCAGGACAAAATCCAAGCCATTAAATTCAAGGACCTTTCTGTAGACCTCAGTGAGCAAATTGTGGTGAGGTACAGATCAGGATAATGGTACAAAACCATTTTAAAAGCTTTGCATATTCCCATAAGCCACAATAACTGTGAAATGGAAGAAGTCTGGGACAGCCAGGACTAGAGTTGTCTGTCCAGTCAAGCTTAATAACCAGGGAAGAGGGGCCTTGGTCAGGGAGGTGTCCAAGAGCCCAATGGCCACTCTAGCAAAGCTTCAGAAGTTCTCTGCTGAGCTAAAAGAACCTGTAATAAGGATGATCAACTCAGCAGCACTCCATCTATCAGGGAAAGCCACTCTTAAATAAAAATCAAATGTCAGTTAAAAGGTTTGACAAGACAAAAATTTTACTCTTTGGGCAGAACTCCAAGCACTATATCTGGCAAAGACCAGGCACTGATCATTACCTTCCTAATACCATCCATAAAGTGGTGGTGGCATCATACTATGGAGGTGATTCTCAGAAGAAGGTATGGGGAGACTGGTCAGTACTGAGGATGAATGCAGACAAATACAAATAGGTTTTTGAAGAAACTTCAGAGTGCATGCAACCTCAGACTGGGGTGACGGTTCACCTTTCAGCGCAACAATGACCCGAAGCACACATCCAAGAAAATGCTGGCATGGCTTAGGGACACGTTTTGGACTGTCCGTGAGTCACCCAACCAAAGCCCAGACTTAAACTCCATAGAACACGTGTGGAGAGATCTGAAGATGGCCATTTATAGATGCTTCCCATCCAATCTAATTGAACATGAGAGGATCTGCCACAGATCCAGGTGTATAAAGCTTGTAGAGACTTTCCCAAAAAAATACTCTAATTGCTGCCAAAGGGCTTCTACAATGTATTGGTTTAAGGGTCTGTTTAATTATATCAAAAATAAATTAATTTGCAAACCTTTTTTAAAACACATTTTCACCTTGTCATAGGTTATTGAGTGTTGATTGAAGAGTAAAAATAGCAAGTTTATCCATTTAATCGAGAGAATTTCATGATCAGAAATTTCAGTTAGCTCTTTCATAGTGTGAGCAGTACCATGAACTGATTTACTGAAGTTGCTTTCATATGTCCCTAAATTCATTGTGCAGAGGCCACAATACATTGTGTTATGTCCAGAATTGAATCCAGCGTTTCTTTAAGTGTTTCATATACAGTTTATTTCCAAAAAAGACAAGGTGGATGGGATGGGAATAAGGGGTGTGGGAAAAAGAAAAAAAAGAAAAGAATAAAGGAAGAACGTTTGGAGACAGAAGATGTCTAATGAGTTTTTCTCTGGACACAACACATTGCCCACTGGGTGTCACCTCTGACATATTCATTTTCGTAACTATCAAATAACTACACACATACAACTAAATGGCCAATGACAAAAGCATCGTAGGAGATGTTTAATGGAAGAACCCTAGATAAATACTCACAGCGGTAAATTACATGGATTATGTATACCTCCAGTTATCTCTGTTAAACAGACTGACTGCATTTCCCATGCCTCAAACACTCACATGTTCACTTATGCCTTTTGCTTTAATATGAACTTTCAGAGCATATTAAGCAACTCAGCTCTTTTCCTTGATGACATCTTGAGAAGCCTGTGGCCATATTGTTTCTTTGAATGGGTAAAGCTTTATTGCAAAATGTCAATGGATAAAACTGTCCTTCAGGGCCATGCACATGTATAGTCTGAGCATCCATGTCATTATATGTTAATTGGACCGAATGTGCTCAGACATTTTGAGCACGGCCATGGTTTCTAAAAACTGCAAAAGGTATGCCTGACATAAGGCAGCAAAGCTAACCACTGTGGACTCACTCCTTCTCAATATGGAAGAATTTACCTTGGATGGTTAGGTCACTTGTGTGTCTGGTCTGTGGCAGAGCAATGAGGGTTTGAATCAATCTCAGGATGATCTGGATTACAAATAAACTTTAAGTATTAGAAAATAAGGCAGGTGGTAGCTACTGTATAGTTACAGTCTAGTGGTCTTCGCCAAACTTTTACTTGTTGCATATTTCCTTTTTCACTATTATTTTCTTTTATTTTAAACCTAGGCACCAAGTCAACACTTACTTTTTTTTAATATTTTGGTATGTTTCCCAAGTAACAATTTTGTCATTATCTCACCTGTAATATGATAGATTTATTTCCAATCCTGTATTTTAGATAACAGAGAAATGTCAAAAACTTAACTTGTCATGAAATATGAGGGCAAAAACTGCAGGCTTGTTTTTTTTGAGAAAATCGGAAACCTAAACAGCTTTTATAGTATGATTTCATCAAAACAATGTAGACAATAAAATGACAAACAATTATTACACTTTTCGTAAAAAGGTCTAATTCTGACAATTTGCTTTCTGTGGTCGAAATACAATCACAAAGTTAGTCTGACTTCGTAGACACAGGAATCAGAATATGAAAGTTGTATTAAATGTAAATATAATGCAGAAGTAGTACATATTAATTTTATGATTTTTTTTTATTCTAAATAACATCTCCAATACAAGAAGTACAGGAGAAATATGATACTGAAATTTATAAATTTAAAACTGATCCAAAGTAGGAGAACTAGTTCAAAGACAGAAATCTATTAAATGTGTACTTACAAAGAGGTGCTCTGCATACTTTCATGTTAGACATAATTACATTTTCTCTCACGTTCCCAAAATGCAGTAATTTCTCAAGTTTACAACATTAAAAATGTCTTAACATAGGATAGTTTCCTCTTTCAAATATTTTTGGCCTTTTTCCTTGTGAAGTCTTTTTTCAATTGGAGTCCCAAATAAGCTACAGATTGTTATGAGGCCTTTCAATGAGCCACCAATGAAGGTTCGAATCCCCACTGGCTTGCTCAGAACATCTTCACACTAATCCAGCAAGTCCTCAACTGTGAACAGCAGGCTTCAGCCTGACTAAGCTCCAAAATGGGGAAAATGGTTTAAGAGTTCAATAATACTCTTAAAAGTCTCCAAATCTCAAAAAGCACACAAGAGGGAGAACTATGAAAACTGTAGCTTGAACTGAGGAAACAAAACATCTTTATAATTGAAAGATTTACCAAACAAAAAATAGGAAATAACTGAAAATGTTTAAACAATAACAAAAAAAAAATTGACAAAAAGGTAACCAACTCCCAAAAATACTTTCAGAAAAAAAAACAAGAAACAGATAAAATAATCGATAACCAGCAAATTCAAATCAAAAGCAACACTTAAATATCCTCCAATGAATATCAATGAACTGCTCCTGAGGACACTTCCCTGCCTCACTATATAGCCTGGGGAGGTCTCGGCAGTGCTGACGTCATGGTGGCCCACATCTTGGGGAATTACCCTCAAAGAACACAAAACGGTTGTGATCGACTCACCCAAGATTGCCAAAGAGGTGTGAGGCCTTTAAAAATAGCTAGTGAGAAGTTAAGCAAAATGACTAGTTAGCCAATAACATGTGTCATTTTGCTTAACTTCTCACTACAGCCATAATGGCTAACACGGTACAATACCCTAGTACTACAAAAATAGCCAGGAAAGCAGGCTTGAATCCCACCAGCCTGCCCAAAGGTGTGCATTAAAAAGCAACCTACCTTCAACTTGATTAGCTGGCTTGGGCCTACGCTAGGCTAAAATGAACTTAACTATAAAAGTTCAAATATTTTCTTTAAAATGTCTCAAAAAGAACAACAAAATGTCCTGCTAGGGAGGGGAAAGCCATCAATGCTTGGTTAGCACTGAAAAATGCAACACAAATACTTATAAAAGTAGAATGTATTAACAAAACTTCAAAAAGCAAAAAAGGAATCAAAAAAGATTCGCTAACCAGGCAATCCGAAGCAAACAAGTCACACAACACTAGCCAGAGAGGATCCCAAAACCAGAAGCAAAAAAGTCAATAAATACAAAAAACAAGTAATAGCTAAAAAATGAAAAACTCACCAATCACAAACAATTGTATGTACTGAAATTCCCAGGAGTCTTTATAGGCTTGGTGTAGTCCCTCAACAAACTAACAGATGACCCTGCATCTTGGGGAACCACCCACAGAACACAAGGCACTAAGAAACTATATAGTGAAGAAAACTGACATGAAACATATAGTATAATTGAGAAAATACAAAGAACAACAGTACTAGCAATGAAATTCAAAGTAATATAATAATAAAAGTAATAATGTTATTTATAACATAGGTACAATTAAATGGATAGTGCCCAAATGTTTTTAAATGTAATAAAAACAACAATACATTACACATAGCAACTACTGTACATAATACATAAACAGAACAAAGTTAACAGAATTGATAAGAACAGTGTGATAGAAATGAGACTTCAGACACCATAAAGGTTTGGGGCAGCCACCCGTATATTATTTTCCAGCTGCAAAAGTAATATTTGATCAGAGATGTTCATAAGACAGAGTCCAAAACAGAACTGAATATTTGGAGGTAAGATGGCAGTTTTAAGGGCTGGGGAAAGAAATGATGTCATCTAGTCTGGAACAGGAAGTGATGTCATCAGAGGTGCCGGAGCCAGAAGTGACATCATCAGAGGCACCTGAACCGGTTGAGATTTCCCGGGAATGGTCTGCAAGAAACTGAGAGAGACAGTCAGCCCACTCTGCCACCTCCTGGTCTGGTGTAGTATTACAGTTCCCCAGGCCCTTTAGCTGTCTCCTAAATGCACATGTGTGACAACAGATAAAAAAAATCAACAAAAGTGGGGATGGGCTTTGATGTGGAAAAAATTACAACAGATTTCTATATTAAGGGACATCACCAATAGTGGTATTTGGTAATGATATAAAAGTGATTTGAAGTTGAGTCATTCAAAGTTAAAAACTCGATTCTGCATTGGCATCAAAGACTAAAATGTGTTTTTTCTCATTATAATATAGGTTTGAATAATGTCTACCAACCAAACCCAATTATAGTTACTAATTACCTTTACTCAATCCAAAGCAATGCCCTCAGTAGTCCTCTTTCTAATACATTCTGAAAAATAGAACCTCTATCAGCTATAAAATCACAGTTCATTCTGTTTCATCATGACTTAGTTTCATTGTTTAATTCACATTTTTTCCCTGTATTTTTCTTGCTTCAGACAGTGTTAGTGCTGATTGTTGATGGGTATTGCAAACTTAATGACGATATGCAGGAGGGTAACAGTGTAGGCTTTTTTCCAAAATGCAAGGCTGTGCATTGATAAAAATTGCAGTTTAATAGGTCATTTCAGATTTATTGTGGTGTACTAAGTTAAATAAGGTACACACTTGAAGAAGTTCATCATGCAGCCACTGCCCAGTAGCTTGAATCTCGCTTTGTAGATTATGTCAAATTGTAACCGGTGGTGATGAGCAAAACAGCAGATTTTCCTTTCAAATAGTTTTGTATGCACTGTTGTTCCTCTTTTGGCATAAAAAACAAATCAGTAAGGTGCATGGATTGTGGACGTGATTAGAATTTTTTCAAAAAAGGAAATAATGCTGTTTAAAGCTAGCAAAGCCTCATACATCAAGGTTTCTCCAGAAATGTCCTCATTTTAAATACCTATCCAGACACCCGAATAGTTTTTATAAAGTCAGCAGAATGTCTGGATTTTTTACACTGCAGCCTATTGTTTCCAAACAAGTTTAATTTTTTTTTTTTGAGTTCATGATCTGTTTTACAGTTCTATCCACCATATAATTCTCAACAAACATGAACCTGTAACAACAATACAATAAATGCTAATAACCCACACTACAAAGCTCCAAAGTGTACTTGCATCATTTGGGAGGTGAAGTGCAGTGCTGCAATTCAGTTAATTAGGGTATGTTCCCTAGCTTATGCTTAAATTCATTTTCTGTTCAGATAACCTGGTTAGTTAGTGATGTGGCAGCTTGTTTTGTGTCTCATTATTGTTTGGCTCCTCATTAAGGAAAAAGAAAGAACTAAGGTGTCTGAGTCAAGTTAATTAAAACAAAGGCAAAAGAAGTTAATTAGCAGCAAAAACTGGTCACTAATGAAGAAGATGGTTAGAATGAAAACCTGCAGCCACTGCGGCCCTCCAGGCCTGGAGTTCGAAACCCCTGATTTAGCGAGTGATTTTCATAGTGTGCATTACTTTTCTGCTATTGTGATTTATTTGCTTCTGTTTGTGGTTCTTGGCTCTGGATTTCACATTAGGATTTATTTGCCCTGGGTTGCCTTTTTGGCAAAAGCTTTTTTTTGCATCATGTTTGCCTTTTGCTTTGGTTTGTCATTTTTGCTGCATTTTTAATGGTTACATAGAGATCTGAACTGAGTGATTATGTGTGATGGATTGGCACCCTGTCTTGCACTTAGTGGCCCCTGATTTGGAAGGTACAGGTTTGACAATGCATGTACTGAACTGAGGTGTTCCCCTCAATGAATTTTGCGAGACCCACCAACTCTCACTCTGTGAATCAAGCTTGATTATCAAAGCAGGATAACCACATGAGCACCAGAGTGTAAGAGCGTTAAATGTATAAAGCATGATCGCCATAACTTTTCCTCCTTGGTGAACTGAATGTGATCTCGTAAATAGGGCAGGGTGTTGAAGATGTCATCCAGGATCGGCCAATATTCACCTGAAAAATTTCCACCGTGAATCAAGCGCAATTATATAGAATTTTAATCAAATATCTTTAACTCTTTGCAGGCTGAAAAATTTTACCAAAAAACAGTTTCTGAAAAGCAATGGTTTCACACAGAAATCAACGTAAAACATCTGTTGCTGCATGCTGTGGCTGCCAGTTTGCCAAGAATATGCAGCAGACTTTCTGCCAGGCCGTCTTTGTATGGCTGGGTCAAAGTCACAGTGCATTGCAATCTGCTTTCTACCTGTTATCATTGTTAAGTGGCAGTCCTCCCTGGTGAAAATTGTCAGTACGATTAGCTGGAGACCAGTTAGCTGAAGCTGGAACCTCACATTTGTTTTCAATCACTTGTATCAAAATCTGAGTCCGACAAGTCATAGTCCAGTTCAGAGATAACAGGCAAAACGTCTTCCATGGAAGGTTTTGTTTTACGCATTCACTTTGATCTCTCGCCAAATGTCAGTGCCATTTTTGCCGTTGTTTGCTCTTTGCTACTCACACGAGCGCAGGAAATCTTGGTCAAACCAATGAAACTAACTTTCCTTCTAGCAACGAGCCTCCAACTAAAACAGAGAGGTTGGTTTTGTCACAGTTTACAGTCAATTACTGTCGTCAACTCCTCCTTTTGACAAAAGTCAACATCAGCCCTGAAAGAGTTAATCAAAACATGGTAATTTTTACAATTTTATCCATCCATCCATCCATTATCCAACCCGTTATATCCTAACTTCAGGCTCATGGGGGTCTGCTGGAGCCAATCCCAGCCAACACAGGGCGCAAGGCAGAAAACAAACCCCGGGCAGGGCGTCAGCCCACCGCAGCAATTTTATATAAGGACATACTTAAATGAAGTTGTAACAATGTACTGAAGATAACTAAAGGGTTAACTAAATGCTGCTTAAATCTTTGGTACGTGTGGCTTTTGCCTCATCTAGAGGAGCTACCAAGATAGTTGCTAATGTTAAAATTAAGTAGATGTGTAATGAACACCCCCTTAAAACAACAAAGAACAAACTAGTGAGAATGCGGTGATAAGATCAATGGGAAAACCCATAGGATACCCCTATTAACAAAGCAATGTTTAGAATAATGGAAGAATCGATATGTATAAGTTACTGGTGGCTGTAGTCAATTGGCTAAGATGGTAGAATTCTGCATATTAAGAGTCAGATGCCGCAATGTGTTAGATAAGATAATGGTAATAGGAAAGAATAAAAGAGAATTAATTGTTTTCTTGATTGCTCACTTCATGAACCGAGACATTTGTGCATACTGTATCTATGTGCAAATAAAGAACCGTTCTGCATTTTTATGTCGTCTCGTGAATGATTTCTTTGAAAACAGGATAAAGTTTTTTCCACAACAATCGTCAGAGTGGTGAGGGTTGGCAGGGTTTTGTCCAGGATCAGCCATGGCCAACCTGCAACTGCTTCCACATTAGAGATAAAACATTTGTCACTGTACTGTCATGTTCTGAGGGTGTGTTTATTATGCACTGAGAAGCTGGTGTGGATGGTGTAATGTTTAACATTTCTGCCTACCTTACAGGAGACCTGGGTTCAAACCCATATCCAAGAATACCAATATTTTATCAGTGTAAGTCCTTCAGCAAGACTCATACATGCTGTGTGAATTTTCTGTTTCTGCAAGTGTCTTTAGATAGGAGTGTCTGCCATAAGACTACATGTCAGGGTCTGAGAGACAAGATCAAAATGAATGTGCCTTGTTAATAAGTGACACTGCATGTGCAACCTTAGATACACTTGTTTTATACTTTAAAATGATGGCCAGTAACTTACAATAGTTTTAACATTGACACTAATGTCACTTAGAATGAAGCTATTTTAAATGAGTTACAGGATTCTGTTTTCTGTTATCAGTTCTGAGAATGTGAACAATGATATGCCAATACCTAATGATGTTTATAGGCATTACATTTTCTTTACTCAGAGATGTCATGTAACTGTATAAAATAATGGAATGTGCAGTAAATATAATTGACTTTTTTCAGTGTTGACTGAATGTGGCAGTAAAATAAAGATGTGGAAACACTGCACAAAAGACCCTTCTGGTACAGTTGCAAGCTATATTTCTGCTGTGAATATCAGTCAGGGGTCCAATAAAGCCAATCAGAAGAACATCAGCAATATGAGGGTACATGTGAAAGTGAAACATAAACAGCAATAAACTGTGTTGTAGAAGGTGCCTGCAACGGACAAACCTGACCATCTAACACATACTGTAGACACCTGAGGAAGCTATTGAAAAAACAGCAAAACAGTCCCCACCTGATCAAAGAATAAAAGAATGAACAGACTGATATTAAAAATAATTGCCACAGACATCTGCCCCTTTGCAGTCATAGAGGGTATTGATTTGAGAAGATTAACGTCAAAGGCACAGTGTGGAACGCTCATGAGGAATTATTATTATAACAGTAATTCTTTCCATATTCCAAACTCATATGGTTACATTTTTAAGAGTTTATTAATTTAGATTGGGATGCACTAGAACAGATAGAAATGTTGGTAGAATATTTATTTTAGCATTATGATTTATATCCTTTAATGTAGAAAGAGCAACTGATACTATCTCTTTTAACACTTTACATCAGATCACTAAAACTACATTTTAAATTTAATTATCATCCCTAAGTATTTGAACTACTGTAAGACAGGTACTGCGGTGGGTTGGCACCCTGCCCAGGATTGGTTCCTGCCTTGTGCCCTGTGTTGGCTGGGATTGGCTCCAGCAGACCCCCGTGACCCTGTGTTCAGATTCAACAGGTTGGGAAATGGTTGGATGGATGTAAGACAGGTAAAGAACTGATGAAATGCCTGCTGCCATTCTCATGACTGGTTAGTTAAAGTTAATTACCAGACAAAGGCCAAGTCTGAAAAATATCTGGATGTCTCAAAATATCCAAACCAGATTATTTAACTAAAGTTTATCAATAATGAACAATAATCAAAGGAACTAGATTAATAATTTTAAAAGAAAATGCAACAACATTCTCCACTGGATTATAACAGTAAATCGCTGAAATTAAATTGACAAACATTAAATCCAATAAACAAACAACTTTCAAGATCATATTAAAATTCATTAACTAGTGTAAAAAAATAAGATGCAAAAAGTTAAAAGATAAAAAGATATGAGGTGTTTGGGGTCATTTGTGGATTCCCCATTTAATGTTACAAATGTGTAACCTAAATTAGAAAAAGAGACTGTCCAGTCCATATTAGGGTTATCATTCATGATAGATAGATAGATAGATAGATAGATAGATAGATAGATAGATAGATAGATAGATAGATAGATAGATAGATAGCACTTTATTTGTCCTCAGAAAGAAATGTAGCTATTTACAGAAGTTCATCAAATGTATTACATTAAAACAAACAGCATCGCCCCTTTCAAATACACACTAGAATTACTAAAAAGAAAGGAAAACTTCTCACATGGCTTAAGATAAAAAGATCAGGCACAGATAATGCAAAGCATTATAAATTGTGTTGCTGTTGGTGTAAAGGAGCTCCAGTAGCGTTTCTTGACTGAGTAATTAATTGCCTCAAAGTACTTAGTGTTAGTGTGTCAGAGAGAGGCTGTGCAGCATTGTTCAAAGTGCCATCACTTTTGTCTTCATTCCCTCCTTCACTACTATCTCCAGCAGGCTGAGAATACATCCCATATTTGAGCCTTTTTAATTAGCTTGTTGATTTGGTGGCCATCACAGAATTGTAAAATATGTCAAGAATGTCACTATCCACATTAAAGGAGAATAGTTTCTTAAGAAAAAAGAAGCTGCTTTGCCCTTTCTTATACAACCTGCCATTGATGTGAACCCACAAGTACTTGTAGCAACACACCACCTTCACATCAACTCCAACACAGAGGATTTTTGGTGCAGCTAATATCATTAACCAGTTCCTTGGTTTTGCTAATGTTAATCTGCAGTCAAATCTCTTTACACCAAAAAACAAATTTCTCCACCTAACTCTTATAATCTGTGTTATCCACCTTTATCAATACACCTCTTAAATGCAGAATCATCTGAGAATTTCTAAAAGTGGAATTTCTAAAAGTGTCATGATCTGGTGTTATATTTATAGTCTGAAGTATGGAGAGGGAAGTAAAAAGGAGACAGGACTGTTCCTTGTGGAGCTCCAGTGTTTCTCACATCCATATCAGAAACACAGTCCTTGTGCCCATCAGATAATCCATCATCCAAGACACCATAGGTTCATGCACCTCTGAGCTCACCCTTAACAGAGACGGCTGGTTGGTTTTGAAGGCACCATAATCCCCACTAATGAACACAAACATCTTTCAAGTGACAGGACTTTCAGGGCCTGAGGTGGAAATAAATAGCAGAAGTCCCTCTCTACCCTGGAATTAAAAATAAAAAAAGAGGTTTAACGACTGTCACACCACTCTCAGTCCCCTCATTTCCTATGAAAATATTTAAAACAAGAAAAAATCTTTACACTGAATCAGAAACCATAATTGTAATGATAGTGGCCTAGAACAGCTATTAAAAGATTTAGCAAAAAAGCATTGAAGTAAGTCATTGCTCAATGTTTTATTCAGTCTAACCCATTTAGTTATTTAAGCCATAATTAATGACAATAACTTCATGACTGGCAATTATAGGTCACTTCCCATTAGCCTCAGGATCAACCAGTTTTTTAAGGAAAAAATTAATTAAAATTGAAAGTGAATGCAGAAAATGACAAAAAGCGAAAACCAAGTTGAATTGAAGGCATTTCACAGAAAATATACGACTTTATTCAAAATAATCTTTATTTCCAAAATTGTATAGATCTTCTCTGGTGTGCACATGTGGAAATGATGAGTATGGATCAGTAACATAAAGAATGTTCTCTGCATAAATAGATAATTTCTGATAACATCCTTCCTTGGTTGTTTACAGACGTAGATGGTGAGAGGTTTGACGGTGATGGCAAGTTTTTGTGACAAAATATATAAATAAATAATACACAACATGGCTACTGCCTTGAAAATAATGCTGAAAACCATAGTGCCAACAAACAAAATTTGCTAAAAAATGGAAATAAAGTGACTTCTAAATTTTTTTTTTTTTACAAAAACTAAGTAATAGCTTTTAACTTGAAAGGTTAATAATACAAAAATCATCTTGGATGTTATAAAATGCATTCTTGACAACAGGAGACAGCTCTGTCTGTTCAATATTCTTAAACAAAACGAACAAAATGTATTTTAGTCACAAGAAATGAACCTTATGAGCTCGTAATTATAATAAAAATAGTAATATCTCTATTATATTAAAAAAGTTTTCTGTCGTGTCCGTGTTATTCAGCCTTGACCACTCCCCTCCACACTGCTCGCCCAATCATTGTTCCTACTGCACTCATCTTCTCTCCATACCACCCCGTGACACTCCCAGTACTAACTTGCCCTTCAACCCAGTCGGTTCAAGAACATCGAATTTTAGATCGTGATAGAAAAAGAGCTGCAAGAGCTAATAATGAATGTCAAAAAAAGAAAATGTACAAAAAAGAGCTGCATATAATAATAATCAAGAAAAGAGAGAATCGTCCAATAAATGAAAAAGAGAAAAAATCCCAAACAATATGCGAACAGAAATGCAACAAAGCAACGTTTTCAGAAAGTCAGATAATAAAGTAATTTATAATATTGTTTTTGACGAGGCATTCACGTAATTTAATTTTTTACTTATTTTTTTATTATGTTTTATTATTTTTACTTTTACTTTATACTACATTTTATTTTTCATTGGTATTTAAAATAGACAATTGTAGTGAAACACTGATTTTCTATCTATAATAACTAAGGATCAAACCGACTTCATCCTGCGCCCTGCATACTCTTCTATACAACATCTCTTTAAATATAATCGCTTTCTCTAATGAAGACGCACCCCTGATGCCATTCGAGCGGCTCAGCCGCAAGAGAGCGGCCACCCAGCCCCCGCCACTGGGGGAGGGTGAGCGAAGTGAGCAGGGAGTGAATAGTAATAGTAATAATAATTTAATTATTAATTAATAGTAATAATAATTTAATTCATGCAAATATATTGGATTCAAATTCCGATTTACTTTATGCGATAAATAACAACCAAACTTGACTCTGTCAAAGGCTTTTTTGTTTTAGGTGGGGCCTGAATGTTGGGTTCTTTTATTTTTTGGATTTATCTAGAAGCATAATGTTACATCTGCTATGTTAACCTTATTTGTTTGATTAAATCATATTATTTTGTAATGCTTTCTTTTGAAATAAAAAAGTCTTTTTCTTCATTCAAGGATAGTAAGACCTCAACAAGCTCTGTTAGTGCAGACTGCTGAGGATTATATTGTGTTGAACAAATGTTGAAGATTTAATTAAATAAGTAAAAAATATTTCTTGTCGATCCTGTGAAAAAATAAAAGAAGTGTTTTCTCCAGTCTGGTACCATCATCCTTGGCCAAGATTTTAACATTGTTGTTAATTACGGAAATTGGCCTTTAAGCTATTCATTCAAAAGTGTTTAATTCTTCTTGATTAAAACAGAAATTTATGCTTTATGCAGTTTTTTTTTGTTTTGTTTTTTTTGTTTTTGTGTTGCGTCTTGGACCATAGGTAGCAGTAATAGGCCTAATTTTATTATAAAACTAGCAAAATACCTGTGCTTCGCAGCGGAGAATATGTTAAAGAAGTTATGAAAAAGAAAAGGAAACATTTTAAAAATAACGTAACATGATTGTCAATGTAATTGTTTTGTGTTATGAGTGTTGCTGTCATCAAGGATTTGATTATCATTATTTCTTTCAATCAGGTTCGTATTTGGAGGATGTGTTGTGTTCAAGTTACATTCCGTGCTTGTGTAGTCTATCCCTGACCATCTAATCTTCGTTGTCAACCGTTGTAAAGATAACAGGTTTCATTCATCGAAGTGATCACCACCCAAATCAGTACTCTTGAATCTAAGATGTTTAACAGGCATTCCCGGTATTAAGTTGTGGATTTGCTTGCGAATATTTAGCGGCAGCGTGTCTATGAATGTAATTTAAACTTAAGCTTTACACCTTGCTTTCCTATTCATACGTCTACAAAGGCTTGTTCAGCGTCAGAGGGTTGTTCCTGTCCTACTTCATCAATAAACAAATCGCCTTCCTTTTTATCTGAGACATCACACACTGCATGCACGGGTTTACCTTTCCCAGTCCTGCAAACTTTAGCGAAGTGCTTCAATTTACCACATTTTTTACAGTCTTACTTTAGCTGGACATTGACTTTTTCCACCATGTGGTTTGTTTCCGCAATAGGTGAATTTATGAATATGCGTGTATGCGTCAGTCGCTTCATATTCTATTGCTGCCGTCTCAATTGTGTAATGCGTTTTTTGTTCAGCACTCTTTGGAGCTCTTGCTTTTTGCCTGCGTACTGCGTTCACAGTCAGTTTACGTGAGCCGCTCGGAGTACATGCATCGAAGGTTCTCAGCTGTGCTTGTGCTATCTCATGCGATCTTGCGATGTCCACGGCTTTATTTAATGTTAGCTCAGACCCGGCACTTAAAAGTTTCTCTCTCACTTTTGCTGAGTTTGTGCCAAACATTAGTCTATAACTGACCATCTTATCTTCATTTGCATAAGCACAGTCCTCCAGCAATTTTAACTCCGTTACAAAGTGATCAAAAGTCTTGTTTATACCCTGCGTCTTCTCATTAAACTTGTATCTCGCGAATATCGTATTCGTCGTAGTCATGACAAACACCAGCGGTAGCGTGTCTATGAACTTAATTTAAACTTAAGGTTTACACCGTGCTTTGTTTCCGCAGTAGCTGCACTTAGGAATATGCTTGTATTCGTCACTCCCTTCATATTCTTTTGCTGCCTTCTCAATTGTGTAATGTGTTTTTTGTTCAGCGCTCTTTGGAGCTCTTGCTTGTTCTCTGCGTACTGTGTTCACATTCAGTTCACGTGAGCCGCTCGGAGTACATACATCGAAGGTTCTCAGTTGTGCTTGTGCTCTCTCGTGTGATCTTGCGAAGTCCAGGGCTTTATTTAATGTTAGCTAAGACCCGGCACTTAAAAGTTTCTTTCGCACTTTTGCTGAGTTTGTGCCAAACACTATTCTATCCCTGACCATCTCATCTTCGTTTGCATAAGCACATTCCTTCACCCGCGAATATTTAGCGGCAGCGTGTCTATTGGATTGCCGCTGACGGGCGGCCTTATATGGGCAGGCAGTCAATTACGTGGGACGCGTGTTGATGGAGGACGCAACTCCGCCTCACATGGCGACCGAGCTGCAGGCTATGGCCGTATATACTGTATGTACGTAAGCAGGTTCCAGTTATGACCATTACGCGTAGAATTTCAAAATGAAACCTGACAAACTTTTGTAAGAAAGCTGTGAGGAATGATCCTACCAAATTTCAGCATTCTACCTACACGGGAAGTTGGAGAATTAGTGATGAGTCAGTGAGTTAGTCAATCAGTCAATCAGTCAGTCAGTTAGTGAGGGCTTTGCCTTTTATTAGTATAGATTCTGTTAGGTAGGTGTTTGGGCTGCAGTTTTTCTACTAATAGAAATTTAACAGCGCCTTGAATTTAGGAGAGCCTTAACGGTCTGTCAAGCTAATCTATACATGAAGCATGTAGCTCTTCAGCTCCATTTTATTATAAAATCTTTATTTAAACCTTCATTTTAATTATATTAAGATATGTAAACATCTGTGTATTTTATGGCTTTACTTTTGCTAGCTTTGCTTCCTGTGGCTTTGTTCATTTCTGCAATGCCTTTCTGAAAAAATTCCTATGTATTTAATGGGCTATTATCTAATTAGGTTTTATTCCATATTCATAATAAGAATGACAATAATATTTGCTCAGTTTTTCTTGTGGTGAATCAATTGTTTCTTGTGGCGATCTATTCATGTAAAACCCTGTGATAGGAGAGCTTCATTATCAATTTTAGAGATGTGTATGGGTATTTCTGCTGCCCTTCTGGTTTACAATTTATTTTTGCGAGATACATAAGAGTTTATTTTTTCCTAGAGGTGTGCATTATGTTGCCTGGAAAGTTGTAGCAGATATCTTAAAATTGGTATATCTTACATCCACAAGGGGGCGACTGCTAATTACCCACACAATATTTTTAATGCAATATTTTTAAAGCCTACCATTTTAAATCAACAACTTTTATGAAATGGTTGGTTGATGGGAGCAGACTATTACCTTCTTGTAGTTTAACACAGATTTGGGTTGAATTGCCCGATTTTATGTTAGAATAGTCTCTTCTCTGCATGATGGAGACTCTTGAATAAATCATGGTGTTATCCTTATTGTGAGAAGTTTACAAGTACAGAATAGTGGTAGGCTACATAAGTATTTCTGCTTCCTATACTCTTTTATTTATACGTAAACAAATTCTGATGCTGAAACTGAGTGATATACTGCAACGTTACCAGTATCTTTCAAAACATATCACATGAAATGCATATATCAAATCTGCATCAGTACAGCAGTCTAGTGGACAGTAGACATACCTTTCTTACTTTGATTATGTTGATGTTTCGTTATTTACAACATGTGGATATAATGCATAATACCATTTTTGTTGTGGAAATAAATTCAGTACTTTTTACTTCGAGTAACATAACACAAAAGAGGTTAAACATGAATTTGTTCTTAGCTTAACAGACTGTTGGTATTTACCTGGCTAATTTAATTAACCTTGTAGATATGAATATGGTCACACGCCCTGCATGGAGCTGGTCACCCTTCCAGAGCTCCTTCTTGCTTTATGCCTAGTGCTGCTTGGGTAAGTATCCCCTGTAACACTGTAATGAATAAAATGACTATATAAACTGTATATAGTTGTTAAGAAAATGCATTAATGAATGTTTCCTTAATCTCTTAAAACATGTGAGGAACTATATATGTTCCTTAGATACCAGACCTCACACATAATAGAGGCAGATTATCATGCACGTGTAAATCTTAAAGTAATATCTGGCATAAGATGATGCGCCATCCAGGGTTATTTTGAAATGAAGTGCACAGAAGAATATAAGTTCAAAAGCATGAAGATGTGAAATGCAAAACAAGATAAAGGCATTGGGACACTTTTGCATTTTGCCATTTTTCTGAAAGAAGCACATGCTTTTGGACTTAGGAATATATTAGGAGTATAACAACAAATAACAATTCAGCTGACTCACAGAAAAAGATTTCTAATTTTA
Organism: Polypterus senegalus; assembly: GCF_016835505.1. Lineage (NCBI taxonomy): Eukaryota > Metazoa > Chordata > Cladistia > Polypteriformes > Polypteridae > Polypterus > Polypterus senegalus. Next base: position 70,218,846 of record NC_053168.1, on the reverse strand, counting down.
AAACAAAACGTTTTTGTTGAGTCTGTTGTGAGCTTGAAATGAGAAGGAAATTGAATGTCACCTTGCATTTTGGCAGGAAGTGGTGATTCACTGCCAGGTTTGCAAATTAGTCATCCACAAGTATCTAACACTAGTTAACTGCTGCTACCGTACTCACTATTTTCTGTATTATTAATATTTCAGTTGGCTTGTGTTGTATTTATGAACTATTTATAAATGATTACATGTTCATTAATTTTTCCTTGCCCACTTTTCCCAGTCAGCAGCATAGTGTTAACATAATTAGCACTGCAGTCTCACAACTCAAGGAGACTGTGTATGAAGCTAGTCCGTTCAATGTCTGTGGGGAGTTTGCGTCTTTTTTGTTCTCTTGTTTTTATGGGGTACTGAAGTTGTTTTGCCACATGCCAAAAATGTACATCAGGTTAATCTTTCACTTTAAATGGCATGGTATTAGTGAGCAAGGATGTGTGTATACCCAAAGATGGACTGTCTCACTGTTCAGAGTATAAAGCAACACTAGTCATTGCACTGTATCCCCACTCAAAAGTTTTTGAAAATGAACAAAGCTATAGCTACAATGAAAAAAGAAGGTACTATGGGACTGAGAGCATGTTTTATTTTACTAGGCATAAAGTCTAAAAATCAAGCCTTATGTAAAAAAAAAAAAAAGGTTATTTTCTTTATTTATTTGCTATAATGTGAGTAGTGACATCATTTACATGGTCTACAGCTCTGTGATGGCCAGTGCAATTTTCTACGCTGGGGTGTGCTGGGTTGGTAACAGCATTTCAAGAGATGCCCACTGAATCAACAAGCTAATTAAAAGTGTAGACTCAGTTAAGGATAGCATTAAAACAAAACTGCCACGCCATTATGAACAATGCTACACATCCTCCCCCTGACACACTAGCACTTCTTGCTTTTTGAATTGAGGACTTTTAGCCAAAGAATCATTCAGCTTGGAAATGCTAATGAGGCTCCTTCATATTGTGATGCACAAGTCGTTGTCTTGCACACCAAAAAGAAGGCTGAGTCTCAGTACTTTAGAAAAACCAGTTTTATGCAACTTGAAACAAGAACAGCACGGTTACTTATTGCAGCAGGATCTACCACTCTGCTATACACAGACACAGAAAATGGGCAGGGTCAGGGCCATGTTAGTGGCCAAGTTATACTGTTCCCTGCATTTATAATGTTTGTTGCATCACCCAGGCGCTTATAGGCTCGTCGTTGTTTTCATGTTGCTATGCTGCTGCACTGCAAACCTTTGGTTGCCTCAGTGACAGACAAGCAGCCCTCCGTAGATGCGTCAATCGCACTTAGGCATGTCGTCCCATTGGGGGAGGGGTATCCCAAAAGAGTTCAGAAGCCTCACAATATCTACATTGATTCATTTTTATAATTCCTCACTATGATTACTCTCTAATCATTAACCAAATCAAACGTTTTTTTTCTTGTTTTTTTGTTATTCTTGTGTATGCTTAAAGTGGGTCATTGCTGTTTATTATAATATTTCTATACTTACTGAGAATCTGTAACAGCTACGTTTCCACCTGGCATAAGTAAACACTAACTGAAGTAGAGTCTCGCTTATTCGACATAAACCGGCAGAACATCTGATAAGCAAAAATGTCAGATAATGAGAGGTGTTAAGAAAAAGCCTGTTAAACGTCAAACTACACATTACACAATACGAACCTAATACAGTGGCTCGTTCACGATCGTCTCTGAACACGTACAAATCGGGTTATGACCAAAAAGTATGCCAAAAATATCTCTCTGTTCAGGACCACACAATCGGTATAGGAACAAGCCAGTTTCCCTTTCGGTTTGTGCAAGTCAATGATTTCCGCACATTTTCAGTCTCTCCCTGTGCATTCCCTCTGCAGTGAGAGAAAACGAGAGACACAGACAGACACACATGCGCGCGCGTGCGCACGAGAGAGACACACACACACACACACACACAAGCGCGTGAGGGAGATACACGCACACGCGCCAGATAGGGCTAGCCACATAATCCACTGTAATCATGTTTTACAACAAAACAACTGAAAAATTTAACTGAAAAAATGAACAAAGCTTACGCTCGCAACTTGCAGTTCTTGTTGCCGATTGATGCGTTTTGGTTTTTTTTTTGTTTTTTTTTTTTGCGGTGGGACGTCAGATAATACAGAAGTTTGGATAAGCGAGATTCTACTGTATCTATCATTATGGCAACCTTCTTGCACCTCTCACCGGAAGATCTAATCACTTCCATGTATCATCCACTTGGCATCAAAAAATAACACATAAAGTACAGGTCTTTAAATTGATTTTCTCAGATCTGTAAATATTAAAGGCAGCCAATAAGTATAAAATTACAGTGATGAATAAAACATGCTCATTACCTGACACTTATTATAATCAATTCATTGTTGATATCACAAGTCATAAACTTGTAAATTCAGTGTCACTTTTTCTTGTACTATTTATGTATGAACAATTGATGGTAGTGTAGGGAGTTCCTATTTCATCATTTTGTTTCTGGAATATATGTGGTTAATGCGTAGCCACATTGAATGCGTAGCCATGTTGTTTCAATGGTCATTTTTCCCTGATGGTGAGTGCTTTGACCAATATTAAATACAACTAAATCTTAGATGAATTGTTTATTTTGAGATCCATGATATATTGTGTTGCATCTCTTATACTCATCTTACAAGGAAACCCAATCGCATCTTATGTGCTAAGTCTCCTTCAGGAGGCTCACAGCCTATTACAAGAATTTCAGGACTACTGCTCTATTTTTTTGTCAGTTTTATTGACTTGCTTTTTCTTCAGCACACTTTCTCATAAATATTTGTTCTGCACAGATATCATACTGCAAAGCTAAAGTGTCTAACCACAGTGTGGCGTGGGCATTGGTGAGCCTAGAGAGTCATTAAATCAGTTTGGACATTAATGTTTAATTTCTGCCCATAAATGAACCCACTACTTAATCAAACACACTCTTCACTCTTGTGTTTAGAGAAGCATGGCAATTATTTTTGTGCAGGATGAAGGATTAGCTCAAACATGCTTTTTTAGACTACACAAGTGTTTGTAGTCTCTCCAGTTTGCGTCAATCCTCTTATTTGTAAACGGTTTCTCTAAAGCGGCAAATTTCTGATGAGCAGACACAAATGGGCTTGATAATGTAATAATCATTGGCAAATGATAGGTGCTAATTAATACATTATCATTCACACCTGTGTCCACTCATCTGAAATTAACAGCTTTTAGAAAACTGTATGAGTGATCTGAGTGAAACTGATGAGGATAAGCATCACTTAGAGATCCTAGAAAGCCTAAACATCTGCACTAATGCGTCAGAAAGGCTTATTTAAATAGAGAAGTGAAAAAGACAAACAAGGACCATAATAAAAATAGTTGTTCTTATTAACACAAATCAGCCAGTGATTTACAGATTAGTGAAAATCAGCCTCTCTGGATGTGCCTGTATCCTAAAGATCAAGGCCCTAGAGCAGTGGTTCCCAAACCCAATCCTGGGGACCCACTGTGGCTGGAGGTTTTTGTTCCAACCAACTTCCATTTTTTATTGGACTCGTAGCCTAATTAAGTAAGTCATTATTTCCCAGTTTCTGTGTTTTGGAGTCGGTGTAGAAATTACAAACTAAGTTTGGTAGATTTTTATTAAAATATAATAAGCAGTTATATGGGAAAGTTGTAGTTTTATGGGGAATGTGTAGTTTTTTTAAAGACATTAACAGTATTTTCAACCTAATTTTCATTCTGATTTTCCAGGAGTTCTTATTAGTTAATTGATTATTCTCTAATTATTGAGTCTGACACTGAAGTCGTTGCTGCTTTCATCATCCCAGGTGTCTTCTGTGCTGGTTGTTAATTGTCACTATTAGGGTTAAATAAAGGGAGCAAACTACACAGGAAAAGGGGAAAATAATAGGAAAACAACAAAAGACAGTTAACACTAGAATTATCAGAGTCTACGAAAAAACTCGTAGATCCGGCTCACCTTAAAATCGTTCGCACCTCTCCGCCAGCGTCCTTTGTCGTGTAAATGTGCCGATAATGTATCATTCTTGAACCTTTAGTGAAAGTGTTTATTTGAATTTTGGACTTCATGTTTCACACATTCTATAGTTTATGCCTACATTTTGAACCATTTATTACTAAAATATGAAAAAGTTTCTGTTTTAACAATGTGTAAAAACAGATTACTGTAGAAACGGAACACACATGAAATGCATGTGTTTCAAATAACAATCTATTATTTCCACTTTAAAACTCTACTTCACTCCCAGATAATCCCAGAGAAGTTCATGCACGTTCTAAATTGGTGGGGGGATGGAATAGCTGGCTGCTTTCAGCTTGTCTTTATCGGCACATTTACACAACAAAGGACGCTGGCGGAGAGGTGTGATGGGATTTAAGGTGGGCCGGATCTACAAGTTTTTTTGTGGGCTCTGGTAATTCTAGTGTTAAGCATTTATAGTTTTAGAAAAAAATATAAATATTTCTAAATGTCTTAAAAATATTAAAACCATACTGTTGTGTTTTTCTGAATGCAGAATAACAATAAGAGTAAAAAAGACCAGCTTGTAAGAGCTATTTTCCTAGTTCTATAAGATTCATGAATATTTTACTAGATGAAAATGCATAATCTATGGGAGGTTCCTATAACCCCCATAAGTAGAACTGTATTGGTATATTCTTGTCATTTCTAACAGCTTTGAGTAAACATTATTTTTCAGTTAGTGAGAGCCTTGCCATGAGTAAGGTGTGGAAGGCATAAGGTTTTAAACCGTGCCAACCGGCCTACGGGCCTTTTGAGTGTGTGAAGTAAATATGTAAGAAAACAGCACTTAATATAAGTGCCATGCTGTACGTATAAAGCGTACTGATGAAGCTAAGAATCTTTTTGTATATATGCAGTTAAGAACCATTAAGTATAGAAAGAAGAAGTAAAGAACCTTTAAGTACATAAGTAACTAAAGTTTCTCAAGAAAAGCTAAATTTAGAGAAGATATATTTTTTCCTCATTTTTTTGCCTTTTTTATTCTATGTAACTAATTTTCTATTATTCTTGTGTGGATTATTTGCTTTTAACTTTCACTAAATATTTTTAAAACGAACTTTTGGACTTAGAGATTTCTTTTGACATGCGTTTTACCCGTGCTTGACTTCACCTTACGCAACGGCGGCTACACCAGCTAATTAAATGAGATCGGTTGTTATCGATTATTATTACCAATTGTGAATCTGGTTGGAACAAAAACTTGCAGCCACAGTGGGTCCCCAGGATCGGGTTTGAAAACCACTGCTCTAGAGTTTTAGAATGTAACATTACAACATTTTAGTCGGGATTTTAACCAAGATTGCCTAAAGTTTGTTTATTAATCACCAACTATGCTTGTTTTTTTTTGTGCTGTACCACAGTATTAAGGGTGAACCCAGACTGAACTCTAATGTTTCCATTTAACTAGTGTGGTGAGCCCAGACTGAACTCTAATGCTTTCATTTAACATAACTTTCAATTCAAAATTGTATAGTACATTGTCTCTACATTACTTAAGTAGTTGGTTAATTCACTACATCACCCTCACATAGTCATGAACATTTGTATTTTTTCATATAACTCCTGGTGGTACACTTTAAATCAAAATGTCAGAGGCTTTAGCACTAGAATTACCAGAGCCTACGGAAAAACTCGTAATTCCGTCCCACCTTAAACTGCTTCTTAAATCCCTTCACACCTCTCCGCCAGCGCCCTTTGTCTTCTAAATGTGCTGATAAAGAGAAGCTTGGAGCAGCCGGCTATTCCATCCCCCCACCAATTTAGAACGTGCACGAACTTCTCTCAGCTCATGCCTTGATTGAGTATCTGGGAGTGAAGTGGAAATAATTGATCGTTGTTTGGAACACACGCATTTCATGTCTGTTCCGTTTCTACAGTAATCTGTGTCAACACATTGTTAAAATAGAAACGTTTTTTTATATTCTAGTAGTAGATGACAAAATGTAGGCATAAACTATATAATGTATGAAGCCTGAAGTCCAAATAGCAAAGAAACATTTTCACAAGAATAACACAATTGCACTTTTATTCAAAAATATAACTGCAGAAACAAAAACCGCCTTAACATGCGACATTGACAGCACTTTATTGTAACTGCCTCTGTGGTTCAATAGACTCAGGCCCCGCTTGGGAATCAAGAGGTCACGTGTTTGATCCTGCGTCCCTCCGTTTTGAGAAGTAAACTGCTCTTAGTCTTACTGTTTTAGAATAAAAGCATACATTTGATTTCGGTCTGTAACAGCCGGTGCAATTTATGATCCTTGTGAAGGTTAGCCTTTTTTTTTTTTTAATTCACTTTTCATTCTCTCAGTCGCGTTCAGAATCAATCCATACAACCCCATCTGACACGGCTGTTTTCACTAAAGACGCTATAGCTCTGCAGTGTACCACGATGCATACTAACGCCCCCACCCGGGTATTGACACACAAACGCTGGCGAAGCTGCCTTCTTCGTATCTCACCGTCACTTAATTTTCTTTTTATTCAGTTTTATTGAGTGTTCCTGCCAGTCCCCGCATGTTGCTGTATGCTGTTTCTTTTGTACTCCAGGACATGCAGAGGAAAGAATGGTAAAGACCAGTAACTTCGGCGCTATATGCAATCATCAGACACTCCCCATCTGCCCGTGTCATTCAAACACAGGAACATATATTGGTGTAAAAGTATAACAAAAGTGCACTTTTATTCAAGTGCACTTTTTCCATCGCCTTTTCCTGTAAGAAGCAATGTACACACTTCTCTCTATGCTGTGGTTTCTATTACACACTTGAACATTTAGAGGACAAAGGACGCTGGCGGAGAGGTGTTAAGAGATTTAAGAAGCGATTTAAGGTGGGACGGAATTACAAGTTTTTTCGTAGGCTCTGGTAATTCTAGTGTTAGTGATGTTACAGAAAGAAAGTCAAACACAACCAAAGTCAGAACACATAAGACAAGAGATTGATCATCAAATTAAAGGGAATAGAATACAGCGAAAAACAAAACTAGAGCCGAACCTTGAAAATAAATAAACCATCCTGTTTACGACATTATAAAAGTAGTGTTGAGTATATTATAATACCTTAATAGTTTTTGAGGAAGAGTAAAATATTTAAGAAATGCAACATTTCAAATGAAACTCTAATCATAGAAATGAGTGTTTAAAAAAGTTTTTTTGTAAATGATTTCCTTTATATTACTACATGATTTAGAAACTATGTGTTCATCTTGTAAAATCTGATCCTCATACAAAATTGTCATCATATTATGACATTGTAAATGGTAATTGTTTTGTACTATTTAATTATATAATCTTAGCCCCTTTTGTTAGTTATATTATTTCATGTCTGTGTCTTTTTAATTGCATTATTATTGTATTTGATGATGGAGGTGTGAAAACCCTGGTTAGGTAACTGGCCCCAGGTGCTTTAATTAGATTTTCTTCAGCTTCAGGTTGCCACAGCATGTTTGTAGTGGCATTAGTTTTTTTTCCAGTTATGCTTGTCTGTACTCTTTTGATCTTTTGTAAATTTAGTCCTCTCTTTGACTACTTTGTTTGTAGTTTTCTGGTTTTTGGAGTGTTGGCTAGTTTTTGGGATTTGACTTATTTGAGATTTGGATAATGTGACAGATATTTTGGCTTTGTATAGTTGTGCTTTTTGTTTGGGAGTTTGCAAACTTGACTAAGTCTCCTTTTTTCTTGATTTGTTTTTGTTTTTAATATTTTGTTTTTGACATTTGAACCAGGAGGCTTTTTTACATTTAAGCAATGGCTCTTTCTGGTTGGTGCAAGTTGAAAACCCTCCTTCTCTGGTTTGGGGGGCCAGGTTTTCCTTTTCTGGTGTGGCATAAGCTGTGTTTTCAGTCTTTTTTGGAGTGAAGACAGAATTTTTGATAATATAGGCATAGCACCTTTCTGAGTTTCACAAGCCTGGAAAACACAACAATGTGTATAAAAAGCACATAGCATGTAGGAAACTTAGAAGAGTATGTTTGTTTTACGATGTTATAAAGCAATCTCCAATGACTATGCAGCTGCAGAAAGAATATGCAGCTGTCAGTAAAGCTTGAGGTTTATTCAGAGCATTATGAAGCAAAGTCATCTGTGTTTCTTTATCCAATCATTCACTATAATAGCTTCAATGAAGGAAGCAACAGTTGACGGTTACATTGATGTTTAAGAGAGTTTCAGTGATATTTGGGGAAATTAGTTGAGGGTTTTCTGACAAGCTGAGAATACATTATTATTTTCCCCAATTCAAATAGTGGGAAATATTTTTTTAATACTGTATGTAATATTTTGTTTTCTGACCTGTTTTCGGGAGCAGATTGGAAATGAATAATGTGAGATGTTTATATTGTTAGGACTTTTATTTCTTAAAAAGCAATCAATCAAGTTTCATAGTCAGAATACTTTATTATGTTCACCAACACTAGGCCAAAGCAGGTAGACGCCATTCATTTCCACAGAAACACTGGTCGTGCCAGCAAAGAAAATCACTTGTTGGTAGCAAACCACCATCATTTCTTGCCTTCGGATCACCATCCCTTTTGCTCTTTCATTAATTTTAGGCTGCTATTTAAAGTAGTTTACTTGGAAAATACTAGCATCTCTAAGTACCTGCCTCTCTTCAAACAGTTAGAGCTTAGGTGGTCAAAGGCAATTCTGCCGCATTCTGTTTTTTTTCAGGTGCTGTTATTTCTGTAGTAAGTAAAACAACTAAACAACTATCTTATGATTTTATTCTTGATGTAGCTGCATAAAAATTGACAAATCAATTACTCTCACACACCAATATGACATATTTAGTTATTGATTCATTTCTGTTACAGAAATAGTCACATATTTTCTTTGAACATTAATTCAAAGTATACTAATATTTAACAAGTCAGTTATCATAAATGTACGTGCAGCAGATTTTTAAAAAGGCAGCAGATGGTGGACAAAGCCAAACAAAATGAAAAATATGATGCTGTTTTAAACAGATTACTAAAAGCATTAATAAAAACAAACATGCATAAACAATGTGTGTGTAGATGTATGATGAGTAAACTAGTAGTTAAACTTATCATCTCACACCTGAATGACAAATTAAATTTCTCCTGTAATATATGCAATGTATATTATGGATGACACCGCAGTTGAGACCCGCTGGGCTGGCTACTTTGAGCAGTTGTTCAAAGCTGATCCTCCAGCTAGGATGTTGAATATCACTGGGTCCACAGTTCTTGAGGCTGATCCTCCAATTAGCTGTGAACCACCCAATCTCACTGAGATTGCACAGGTGGTGAACCAACTGAGGGGAAAGGCTGCAGGGATCTGTGGTATCTGGGGTGAACTTCTCCAGGCTGGTGGTAAGGCTGTCCTGGCTTTGCAAGCAATCTTTGCTTCAATTTGGGAGACTGGCATCATCCCAACTGAATGGAAAACAGGATTCGTTGTCCCTATCTAGAAAGTCAAGGGTGATCTCCTAGATTGCAGCAACTACAGGGGATAACACTGCTCTCGGTGCTGGGTAAGGTCCTCGCTAGGGTCAACCTCAATAGGATCAGTGATTACTTGCTCACCAACCAGCGACCGGAACAGTCTGGTTTTACGCCTAAAAAGTCTAACATCGACTGCATCCTGGCACTGAGGGTTCTCATGGAGCGCAAACGTGAATATCGACAGAATTTCCTTGCAGCCTTTGTCAGTTTTCGCAAAGCGTTCAACTCAGTTGATTGAGCTGCCCTGTGGGACATTCTGAGGATTCA